>NC_053490.1:533322446-533622446 GCF_905171775.1 Rana temporaria | reverse complement strand
TGAAAGTCAGCAGGAGTATATGTAGATCAGGGGTGCCCAACCAGTGGCCCGCAGAGCCCTCTGATGTGGCCCGCAGCCTCTTGCTCTAGGATGACTGGTTGGCAATCTCCGAGCATTAGCCAAAGCAGCCTTAGGCCCCTTTTAACATAATTGGTCCGACCCAATCTGACCTTTATGGAATTGCAGATGTAAATGGTCTTGTGTCCGTTTACACCCGCCAACCTCCAATCCGATCCACAAATAAAACCCAGAAGGGGCTCCGTTCCCTTCCGTCTAAGCAGATCGGATTGGAGCACCCATAGAGTAGAGTGGGCTGTGTCCTTGTCCCCTCTGCATAAGCAGAGTCCGCTCATTGTGGCCCTCGCTCTTCAAAAGTTTAGGCACCCCTGATGTAGATAAATGTTGAAGGGGCTTTTTGTTTTAATGATAAAGTAGTTAATAGATATGCATCATGATTTTATATACTGAATAACCAGAGGGAACAAATGCATATTGTAACTGAATTTTGTATAAATGTAAAACATTTTTGCATTTAAGAAAAAAAGACTAATAAAAAGAAATTGAAAACAAACAAACGGGAAAAATAAGTAAAAAGACCAGATGGCCCCTTACCAAACACGATGGACCCCAGGTCATAGGGGTCAATCTCACCTGATATCCACAAACAGCTGTGATAATTAACCAGGTCCACTTCCAAAAGACTGGGACGATTCAATGGTTCAATGATTTTATAACCTTTTAACCACTGTATATAAGTCATTTTTTTTAAAGATGGATATCTCGGCAACGGCAGCAGCCGCTGCCACAACCGAAATATCCATCTTTTCAGTGAGTGGTCCTCTAAACGGTAACGGTGGATTGATTCAACGATGAACGGATTTGCCGCAAGATCACTGTTATAGGCGGCAGGACGTCAAAACGTCACTTCCGCCCATGCTTCTTAAAGGGACATTTTCTTGTTGTCATTTTTTCAAATGATAAGTTTTTATTTTTTTTTGCATTTTAGTCTAAATATGAGATGTGATTTTTTTTTTTACCCCAGATCTCATATTTAAGAGGACCTCTCATGCTTTTTTCTATTACAAGGGATGTTTACATTCCTTGTAATAGGAATAAAAGGGACAAATTTTTTTTTCAAGTGTGAAAATTTATAAAATAAATAAAAATAAATAAGAAAACAAACACATTTTTTTTAAAGCGCCCCGTCCCGACGAGCTCACGCGCAGAAGCGAACACATACCTGAGTAGCGCCCGCATATAAAAACGGTGTTCAAACCACACAAATGATGTATCACCACGATCGTTAGAGCGAGAGCAATAATTCTAGCCCTAGACCTCCTCTGTAACTCAAAAGATGCAACCTGTAGAATTTTTTAAACGTCGCCTATTGAAACAAAAAAGTGAAATCAATAAATCAATATGTGAATAAAATCCCCCTCCCCTAATAATGCAAGCTGAACACTGAAGGAAATTCACAAAATCCAATAAGATACGTAATATAGAAGTAGGGCTGCAACTAACGATTATTTTCATAATCTATTAGTTGGCCGATTATTGTTTCGATTTATCGAATAATCGGTTAATGACCTTAAAAAACAAAAAAGAACAAAGGTGGTTTTGTGGCGATTTACATTTTACATATTTTTTGGCCAATTTGTTGTTTGGCAGATTAAAAAAAACAAATTGCCGCTAAAACGCATTACATGGTTTTCTGCAGCTTCTCAATTGAAGTATATTGAACCAAAAAAATTAAATAACACAGTTTTGCATTAAAAAAGAAAGTCCTTGATCCTTTCCAATTACACAGCAGCTGAAAAAAGCATAAATGTGAATGTGTCCCATAGGAAACCATGTAAATGAACTGTAGTGTGTTTCTGCAAAAAGCACCAAAAAACGCAGAGGTGTGACCCCCGGCCTGAGATGTTTAGTAACATAATGGGGTTCAAAAAAACAAAAATTAGTACAAAAAGAGCAAATAATCGCAACTGTAAGGGGTTAATTTTTTACTGTGGGACAGTGAAAGTGATATTTACATTAGTGATTTGCTCTTTTTGTACTATAAAGGGCTAATTTTAGTGTTTTTTAACCCCATTATGTTACTGGCCGATTAATCGATTATGAAAATAGTAATCGATTCATTTCATAATCGATTAGTTGACGATTAATCGATTAGTTGTTTCGGCTCTATATAGAAGATTAGTGCAGCGCTAAAAAAACTAATAAAATATGCAAGATTCAAATGATGCAACAAATGAAAAAACGTGAACAAATGTGAAAAAAACAAACAAATGGTCCAAATTGACGTGAATAAAGTCCAAAATTGTGTGACGAACAAATTCCAAACCCCAAACAAACTTCACCGTTGTCGTTAGCTCAAACAATAGGTGATCCCTCCACCACCGACAAGATTGGCTACTCTCACCTTAAAGCATGGACTCCTGTGTTACCAGGTAGTCATGCAAGCAGATTTTATAAATGCAGATGCACCACATGGCATAATATCACGTCGGCTTCCTCGACGGTCCCCAACATATATTGCACCATGAGTGGAAAAAAAGGAAAAATCGAAGTGCTCTCTGTTTCTGAATACTAAAATGTATTTGAGCAAACACAAACTCCTCATCTCAGGTACGGACTGTCCCCTGGTCCATAATTGTAATAATATTTTTATTTTATTTTTGTATCAAATGCTCTTTGTCTAAGGCCCCATACACACGATAGAATCCATCCGCAGATAAATCCCAGCAAATGGGTTTCTGCGGATAGATCCTATGGTGTGTACACGCCAGCGGATCTGTTTCCGCGGAGAAATCTCCTCTGGGATGGATTCCAGCAGATCGGATATTTGCTGACATGCACAACAAATCCATCTGCTGGAATCCATCCCAACGGATGGATCCGCTCGTCTGTACAGACTCACCGGATCCATCCGTCCAAAGGGATTCCCCGCACGCGTCGTAATGATTTGAAGCATGCGTGGAATTCCTTATATGACAGCGTCGCGCCCGTCGCCGTGTCATAATCGCGGCGACGGCGCGACACGTCATCGCCAGAGGATTTCCGCGCGGATTTCAATGCGATGGTGTGTACACTCCATCGCATAGAAATCTGCGGAAATCTTTGAGAGGATTTATCCGTGGAAACGGTCCGCTGGACCGTATCCGCGGATAAATTCTCTTGTGTGTATGGGGCCTAAGTGATTCAGATGATTGTGGTTTGACTAGGCCCCTATATACATACCTACTTCATTTATCCATCATGCATCATCAAAATTCCCACACTATATCCTGTCATGCCACACTTCTAATCCTTACTCATTGAGGGATTTAGATGCATACTATCTCTATAAAATACATTTTTACTTCAATGTTTAGAATTTTGTTTGACCAAGAACTATTTTTGGTATAACAGGAATTTTTATTTACAAATTATGGGCGTCGCAATGGGGGCAAAATTTGCCCCCAGTGTTGCAAATTTATTTATGGCTTTATGGGAAGAAGAGAGTGGGCCAGATTCAGGTACAATTCCGGCGGCGTAACGTATTGCATTTACGTTACACCGCCGCAAGTTTTATGGGCAAGTGCTTGATTCACAAAGCACTTGCCTGTAAACTTGCGGCGGCGTAGCGTAAATCCCTCCGGCGCAAGCCGGCCTAATTCAAATGGGGCGTGGATCATTTAAATTAGGCGCGTTCCCGCGCCGAACCGACTGCGCATGCTCCGTTTTGAAATTTCCCGCCGTGCTTTGCGCGAAATGACGTCGCACCGACATGATTTTTTGAACGTCGACATGAGTTACGTCCTTTCCTATTCACGGACGACTTACGAAAAAAAAAAATTAAAATTCGACGCGGGAATAACGGCCATACTTTAACATGGCAAGTCTAAAGATAGACCAAGAAATAGCAGCTTTAACTATACGCCGGGAAAAGCCGACTAGCGACGACGTAAGACAATGCGACGACCGTGCGTACCTTCGTGAATCGCTGTAAACAGCTAATTGGCATACCCGACGCGGAAAACGACGCAAACTCCACCCAGCAGGCGCAGAAGTATTACACCTTCGATCCGAAGGCGTACGAAGCCATACACCTGTCGGATCAAAGCCAAAAGCCGTCGTATCTTGGTTTGAGGATTCAAACTAAAGATACGATGCGGCAAATTTGAAAATACGCCGGAGTATCAGTAGATACTCCGGCGTATTTCTTCTGTGAATCTGGCCCAGTGTTTTTAAAGATCCCCCACAACAGTTAAAATTTTACAAACACTATATCGACAACCTTGTCATGATATGGGAAGGTGATATGCCCAGTCTTGAGGTATTCATGTCAGAATTAAATAATAATTCAAATAATATCTCTCTTACATGGAACATAGATTCCCAGAAAATTGTGTTCCTTGATTTAGAGATCTACAAAGAAGGAGACCTTTTCAAGACTCGTAATTATTTTAAACCTTCCGATAGAAACGGTTATATCCCGTTGGATAGTTGCCATCATAAAAGTTGGCTGTGCAACATACCCAGGGGACAGTTCATACGTCGCAGACGAAACTGTACCTCTGATAATTATTATTTTGCACATTCTAAAATTTTGCCCGATAGATTCCAACAAAAGGGTTATGATAAAGATATCATCCAGAATGAAATAGCTAACGTGGGTTCTTTAAATAGGACAGCTCTTATCTCTGATTCTAATATTAGTCGGAAAAAGGAAGTGAAACATGAGTTTAAGATTATCCTTGATTATAATATACAGCACAGACAGTTTGAAAAAAGAGTGGGCAAGCATTGGGAGGTTTTAAGAAAAGATAAAGTTCTGGGACCTGTTCTTCCTCCACGTCCTCTTTTTATTTATAAAAAGGCACCTACACTTAGAGACGTTATAGCCCCAGGTGTTATTGATCCACCGGTTTTTAAAGAAAGTAGAATTCTTTCTTTTCTCACAGGTTTTTATGCCTGTGGACGCTGTCAAGCGTGTAAACAGTGTAGATTTAATAATAAGAAACGTAAGGATTTCACTTCTTTTTCTACAAAAAATCTTATACAATTAGAAATCTTATTACATGTGGCACTGTCAGCGTGGTCTATGTGCTGGAATGCGATTTGTGGACTCCAGTATATAGGTTCGGGTTGGTGAACATGTCAACAACATTAAAAGAGGTCTCCGTACCCATAGTGTTTCTAGACATTTCAGGCAATGCCACAATAGAGACCCCAGATGTCTAAAATTCTGTAGGATAGAAAGGCTCAATCGACATTGGAGGGGGGGGGGGGAATTACTTTCTACATATCAGTCAAAGAGAATCCTATTGGATCGTAGAGGCCAAGGTTCTCACTCCTGAAGAACTCAATGTTGATTTTGATTTAAATTGTTTTATTTCCGATAAATACATTTATGTTCTTTTATTTTTTGATCAATTTATATGTAAGATGGTATATATTATTGATTTTAATAAGAATTTTTGTATTTTTAATATTCCATCTTTATAGTTTATAATATAGTGTTTCTAAAGGATGGCATCGGGCGACTTTACTATTTAATTAAATGTATTTATCTTGAATAGGTGTAATTATCATTTATGACCACATTATGGCGACATCTTGATTGTGTTTGTCATTAGAATGTGTTTTAAATATTGCTCTTGTGGTCATTTTGTACAATTTGTGCAGTGATCGGTATTAAGTATGAGCAATTATTGCAATTACAGCAAGTTTTTAGAATGTAATTAAATAAAACTGCTGATCGTCCCTATTTACCGTTGGTTTAGCAGCCAAAGGTCACAGCTACCGGTCCATGGAATAGCAGGAAAAATGAGAATGGTGCGGGCGCAGGGGACCTCCCAATAGGGGGGGACAAACGCTCCCGAACAAAGCCTAGTCCAACCTCCAGGGGGAGAACCGTATGGCCAGGTGAGGGATGGCCACGGATCTATGGGCCATGGGGAGACCACTAGCCCCCACGTCAAGGGGGGGGGGGGGGTACTGAGGGTGGGGGGAGGAGGATATGGAGGAGGATATGGGAGGGGGGGAGAGGTGGGGTGACCTCTATGAAAATATATGACAGAAATAAGGCCTCAGCTTTAGAAAGCTACCTCAAAATATCAGATGCTTAAAATCAATTTAACTTCATATAATGTCCGTGGAATTAATGCCCCAAACAAAAATGCAAACATAATATTGGAGTTAATGTGATCTTTTTACAGGAAACGCATTTGTGTATGGGTGCAAATCGTAGAATTGTCTCAAAGGAGTTTCCTCTGTGGTTTTATGCGGACTCCCCCATTTCTCGCGCCAAAGGAGGGTTTGCTAGAGGAGTCCGATTTATATTATGCCTCGTACACACGGGCAAACATGTACAATGAAAACGGTCCGCCGGACCTTTTTCAGCGGACATGCCCGCCCGGAGATTTCTGTATGATGGCTGTACACACCATCATACAGAAATGAGAGTCAATCCGCACGGACAGACAGCGCGGTGACGTGTTCGCGCCGTCGCCGCGACGATGAAGCGGCGACGTGCGCGACGCTGAAAGGTCAATGCTTCCACGCCTGCGTCAAAGTCATTCGACGCATGCGAGGGATGGCGGCCGCTCGGACATGTACGGTAAGTCTGTACAGACGACCGAACATGTCCGACGGACAGGATTCCAGCGGGCATGTTTCTAAGCAAGTTTAGAAACATTTGCCCGCTCGAAAACGGTCTGGCGGGCAAATGTACGCTGGAATCCTGTCCGATCGGCCGTACACACGACCGAACATGTCTGCTGAAACTGGTCCGCGGACCAGTTTCAGCAGACATGTTCGGTCGTGTGTACGGGGCCTCAGAAGAAAGGAAGGCGGAACCCAGAGGGGCGCTTTTTATTCTTAAGGGGGAACCTGAATGGTGTTGGGATCTCATTGGCGAACATCTATGGGCCAAACAAAAAGTCCGCTCAATATTTGGCGGGAATCATGGAGGAGTTTATGGAATTTAAGACTGGGGGGGGCATTCTGGGAGAGGACTTTAATCTGTGTTTAGATCCAAAACTGGATAGTACGGCGCATGCACAGGGCACTGGAATGGGTCAGAGGAACAAATTAAAAAAAAAGATGCACCAACATCAATTAGTATACGTGTGGAGATCACAACACATAAGACAGAGAGATTATACATTCCACTCCCCTATGCATGGGACGTATACAAGAATCGATTATATTTTGGTAGAACATAGGTTACTGGACTTAGTGGATTCTAAGATTGGAATCACAACATTCTCCGATCATGCACCAATTACACTTCAATTGAAAATAGGAGATTCAGAAAATAGGAAAAGTAATTGGAGGCTGAACGAAGAACTTCTATTAGATAAAGAGATCGAAAAGAGCGTAAAGAAAGAACTAGAACAGTTTTTTATGGAGAATAGTACAGAAGGATTGTCTGAGGCGACAAAATGGGAAACCCATAAGGCTTTTATTAGGGGTATCATGATCAAGGCGGGAGCTGAAAAAAGGAAAAGAAATAAAGAGAAAAAAAATAAGTTTAACTAAAATGTCTGAACTAGAACAACTACATAAAGAAACTAGAGACAGAGAACTCTTAAGCCGCTTACACACCATCCGTCCATCCGATGAGAACGTTCTGAAGGACCGTTGTCATCGGTTAACTGATGAAGCTGACTGATGGTCCGTCGCGCCCACACACCATCGGTTAAACAACCGATCGTGTCAGAATGTGGTGACGTAAAACACAACGACATGCTGAAAAAAATTAAGTTCAATGCTTCCAAGCATGTGTCGACTTGATTCTGAGCATGCGTGGATTTTTAACCAATGGTCGTGCTCACTAACGATCGGTTTTGACCCATCGGTTAGGAATCCATCGGTTAAATTTAAAGCAAGTTGGCTTTTTTTTAACCGATGGTTAAATAACCTATGGGGCCCACACACGATCGGTTTTGACCGATGAAAACAGTCCATCAGACCGTTGTCCTCTGGTTAACCTATCATGTGTACGAGGCCTTACTGAACCTTAATATTAAAAGAGAGGAAATGAGAGGAGTAATCGAACAGGAATCCCGAACTGCTCTGAGCCTGGTCAAGAAAGAAAGATATCAATGGGGTAACAAGGCGGGGAAATACCTGTCAAATTTAGTAAAAAAGAAAAAAACAGCTAATTATATAGAGAGAAATCAGACAAATTCGTGGGAAATAAGATATAAGACATCAGAGATTGTTAAAAACTTTCAGGAATTTTATGAGAAACTCTATGCAATTAATAAAGATAACACCAAAGAAGAGGTAAAACAAAAAGAGGAGAAAAATAAAATATATTTGAAAGAGTTGGATTTAAATAGAATTCCAGAGGGTAAACTTAATAATCTTGAAACCCCCATAACAGAAGAAGAAATATTTAAAATTATTCAAGAACTGACAAATGGGAAAAGCCCCGGCCCAGACGGCCTGACTATACTGTATTATAAAAAATTCTCAGATGTATTAATTCCGAAAATATGTTCCTATTTCAATGGGATTGGAGAGAGGTGGGGGAAAGAGGCCCTAGAAGCTTTAATAACTGTAATCCCTAAAGAGGGTAAGGATAACTCCTTATGCTCTAGTTATAGACCAATTTCTCTCCTTAATACGGATTTAAAGTTATTTTCTAAAATTCTCGCCAACAGGATGGGAAAAATAATGAAGAACGTGGTCCATACGGACCAAGTAGGATTTATTACAGGAAGGTAAGGTAGGGATAATGGAATTAGATCCCTCCTGGTCATAGAGGAAATTAGAAAAAGTGGCGCCCCGGATCTACTCCTGTCAATCGATGCTGAAAAAGCTTTTGACAGGGTAGACTGGGGCTTCATGCAGGATACCTTGGATGCGATAGAATTGGGACCCAGAATGAGAGGCTGGATAAATGCACAATATAATAGACCTACAGCAAGAATAAAAATTAACGGGACTATTTCAGAACCCTTCGAAAGGAAAAACGGCACCCGACAGGGGTGCCCTTTGTCACCGTTGCTGTTCACTCTCGCACTAGAACCTCTGCTAAGGGGAATAAGGTGAAACGTGGATATTAAGGGGATAACAATTGGAGGGGAAGAGCATAAACTTGCCGCCTATGCGGACGATATTTTGTTCTTTGAAACAAACCCGAGGATAACCTTGCCTAACTTAATGAAGACGATCAAAGAGTTTGTCAGTCTGTCCAACTTTAAGGTAAACCCAGCCAAATCGGAAATACTGAGTATAAATATTCCTAAAATAGAAAGGTGCGCTTTGCAAGAGGATTTCCCATTTGGCTGGAAAAAATAACTAAAATATCTAGGAATTAGGCTGGCAACCTCCAAGGAGACCTTATATAAAATTAATTTAATTCCACTGTTAAATGAGGTCAAAGCAGAACTTAATAGAATAGTACCAGGGCAACTTTCTTGGAGTGGCAGAATAAACATTTTTAAAATGGTAATCTTACCTAAAATAGTTTATAAAATGCAGATGCTCCCAATTCCAATACCTCAAGCATATTTTAAAAATTTACAGTCAATGGGCCAGATTCACGTAGAATCGCCCTACGCTGCGGCGGCATAACGTATTACATTTACGTTACACCGCCGCAAGTTTTCAGCGTAAGTGCTTGATTCACAAAGCACTTGCCTGTAAACTTGCGGCGGCGTAGCGTAAATCCGCCCGGCGCAAGCCCGCCTAATTCAAATGGGGCGTGGACCATTTTAATTAGGCGCGTTCCCGCGCCGAACGTACTGCGCATGCTCCGTCCCTAAAATTTCCCGACGTGCATTGCGCTAAATGACGTCGCAAGGACGTCATTGGTTTCGACGTTAACGTAAATGGCATCCAGCGCCATTCACGGACGACTTACGCAAACGACGTGAAATTTTTAATTTCCATGCGGGAACGACGGCCATACTTAACATTGGCTAGACCACCTAGAGGGCAGGTTTAGTTTTACGCCGCGTATCTCTACGGAAACAACGTAAATTTACAGCGACGGGCAAAGCGTGCGTTCGTGAATCGGCGTAACTAGTCATTTGCATATTCTACGCCGACCGCAATGGAATCACCACCTGGCGGCTGGCTTGGAATTGCAGCCTAAATCCGACGGTGTAAGTCACTTACACGTGTCAGATCTTAGGGCTATCTATGCGTAACTGATTCTATGAATCAGGCGCATAGATACGACAATCGTATCTCAGAGATACGACGGCGTATCAGGAGATACGCCGTCGTATCTCTTTTATTAATCTGGCCCAATGTTCCTAAAATGTATTTGGAGAGGAAAAAAAACACGTATTAAATTAACACTTTTAACTAAAGATAAGGCACAAGGGGGGTTAGGGGCACCCGTTTTAAGAATTTATTATCACGCGATTATAATATCACGAATAATTGATTGGGTTAAAAACAATACAGAAAAAAGGTGGGTAAATATAGAGATTAAAACGAGTAACACAGCACTAGGGAAATGAATGTGGATCCCGGCACAGTACAGAGAAATTAGTTTAGATGCTCACTATATCACGAGGAACGCATTAACTTCTTGAGGCCCGCGCTATAGCCGAATGACGGCTACAGCGCGGACCTGAATATCCAACTGGACGTCAATTGACGTCCGCCCCTTTGGGCGTTCCCCGCGCGCGCTCCAGAGCGTCCTGTCTCTGGAGAGGAGACCGATCTGTGTCTCTTGTACATAGGGACACAGATCGGTCACCCCCCCCCAGTCACCCCCCTCCCCCTACAGTTAGAACACTATGCAGGGAATACATTTAACCCCTTCCTCACCCCCTAGTGTTAACCCCTTCAATGCCAGTCACATTTATACAGTAATTAGTGCATATTTATAGTACTGATCGCAGTATAAATGTGAATGGCGCCAAAAATGTGTCAAAAGTGTCCGATGTGTCCGCCATAACGTCGCAGTCCCAATAAAAATCGCAGATCGCCGCCATTTCTAGTAAAAAAAAAAATAATAAAAAATAATAATTCTGTCCCCTATTTTGTAGGCGCTATAACTTTTGCGCTTATTGCGATTTATTTTATTTTTTTACCAAAAATATGTAGAAGAATACGTATAGGCCTAAACTGAGAAAAAAAAAATGTGTTTTTTTTTTAAATTGGCATATTTATTATAGCAACAAGTAAAAAATATTGTATTTTTTTTTTCAAAATTGTCGCTCTTTTTTGTTTATAGCGCAAAAAATAAAAACCGCACAGGCGATCAAATACCACCAAAAGAAATCTCTACTTGTGGGGAAAAAAGGACGTCAACTTTGTTTGGGAGCCACGTCGCACGACCACGCAATTTTCAGTTAAAGCGACGCAGTGCCGGAAGCTGAAATTTCACCTGGGCAGGAGGGGGTATATGTGCCCAGTAAGCAAGTGGTTAAAAATATGGGATCAGATACATAAGAAGGAAAATTGGGATTACATCTCACCCTTTATACCATTGACTGATACAAAATTCTTTCTCCAAAAGGAAAAAAAATGTTTGGTAAATGGATAATTTAAGAAAACATCCAACTAAAAGATTTGCGTCTAGTTTCATTTTTGCATCTAGTTTAGTTTTTGCATGTTATCCTGCCTCTGTGCTAGACAGAGCCATAGAGCAGTGATGGTTTGTAAAATGAAACTAGAAACTCCCAGTACTGTGGTGATCAGGAAACAGACAACCAGGAAGTGTCCAGAACAGAAGAAGAATTACAGCAACATCAGAGCAAAAACGAACGATGAGGACATGAAACCAGGACTGCAGTAAGGTAAAGGAAGCTATTTAGCTAAAAAAAAAAAATTCCTTTAGTGACCCTTTAAGGTTAGGCACATTCAACCACAGGTTCAATAGACACAGATCGCTATTGTCAGCGTCGAATCTCCTATCTATATCGAACTGTTGGATCTTTCGGATTTCGGATTCTGCGCATTCGTTTTCATTTGTTAAAATGATAACGAAAATGCCCGAAATTCGGACGAAAAACGAATGCACATGTCTATTATATACTGAAGATTGCAAAATGGATTTTCTGACCCGGATATTCTGTTCTGCTTTCACCATTGTAACAATTTGGGTCCATAATTTTTTTTGACAGTAAAGAATTTTCTTTTTATTGAAATATTGACAAGTGACAGGAAGCAATGACAGTTGAAAAGCATAGTGTACACATTCAATCACAGATTGCATTTACAATTCAAGTAGGGAAATCAAGGTAAATACGGTAATAAGGGGCCACAAAATAATAGAGAGGTGAGCAGAGCCTAAATCGACAAAGCAATAGGATCGAGCAGGGGAGGTCAGGTCAACAGTCCATCCCAGTCGTCGCTTCATAATCCTACGTACCCCCACCCCCAGGAGGGGGGGGTCCAACCAGGAGGAGAGCCACCCACAAGGAGGGGGAAGGAGCAAGGGAAGAGGGGGATACACCCACATACAGGGGGGGGAGGGAACCCATCACCAGAGGGGGGAGAGGCATCGACCCAGTTGGACCAGATCTTATCAAACTTTGTTGGACAGTTCCTGCTTTCAAATGTAATCTTGTATAGTGGCAGAACCCTCTCAATCGCAGCCCGCCACGAGGACCTCGTGGGGAGCTCCGGGCCTGCTCTTACGTTTTCTATTTTTTACCAATTTAAAGTCACTGGGGTAGATTCAGGTACATTTGCGCTTTTTTTGCGGAGGCGCAGGGCAACGTTTTTGCCCTGCGCCCCCGCAAATTTACTGCGCTGCCCTTGATTCATGGAGCAGTAGCTCCGTAAATTGCGTGGGCGCGCCGGCAAAATGCCCGGCGTAAGCGCGCGCAATTTAAATGATCCCGTAGGGGGCGGGAATCATTTAAATTAGGCGCGTTCCCGCACCGATCGTAGAGCGCATGCTCCGTCGGGAAACTTTCCCGACGTGCATTGCGGCAAATGACGTCGCAAGGACGTCATTTGCTTCAAAGTGAACGTGAATGGCGTCCAGCGCCATTCACGAATCACTTACGCAAACTACGTAAATTTGAAATTTCGCGACGCGGGAACGACGGGTATACGTAACATTGGCTGCCCCTGCTAATAGCAGGGGCAGCCTTACGCGAAAGACGCCGTACGGAAACGACGTAAACTGCGTACGCAGGGCTCGCGTAACGTTGTGAATCGGCGTTAGTATGCAATTTGCATACTATACGCTGAGCACAACGGGAACGCCACCTAGCGGTCATCGCAAGAATGCAGCCTAAGATATGCGGGCATAAGAGCCTTATGCCGCGCAGATCTTAGGCTGCAGTCGGCGTAACGAGGTTCCTGAATCAGGAGCACTCATTACGCCGGGGCAAGTAAGCAATTGTGCTGTGTAACTATGGTTACACAGGCGCAATTGCTTCTTGAATCCGGGCCACTGTTTAATAACCAATGAAGGGTGCAGAATTATTCTTTGAATGTAAAAAGTAACAAAACAGCCAAACTGATGATGAAGAAAAACACAGTAGCAATTATCCATCGCCAGCAGCTCCAAGTGTTAGGAATGGTGGAAGGTTTTTCTGAAAAAGAAAAAGAGCGAGACAAGTCAGGAAATGATTTGTAGGTAAAGAAAATCTTAAAACACTGACTATTAACCAATGTAATGCAGTCAAGCTGTGTATATAGTAATAAACATGCTTTCCCGGTGGGCCGGTAATTTGTGCACAGCTGTACTGCCTATAAGTAGGGCTACCACCTGTCCGGTTTTGACCCAGACATTCCAGGATTTGAATTCTGTGCCCAGGTTTCCCTCTGCCTCCGACCCGGACACCAGGGCTGCCGATAGGGGGAACCACCTGTTCTCCTGTAGGGGGCCCAAACACACATGGTGACCCGGACAGCAGGGTTTTTATTTTTTTGAATTTAGCGCCGATCTCCGCCCCCATGCATCGTAACATTGCAGGGAACGGAGCTTCAGCGGCACACATGCACTATGTGAATCGAGCGAGGAGACAGCTCGCTCACACAGCGGGGAGACATCGCAGGATCTAGGGGACAAGGTAAGTAACTTTCCCCGCCTGGATACTGCGATGCGATCCCAAGTCTGGCTCGGGGATACCGCTAATGGTACTGGAATTCCACCCAGACTCGGGATTACCGCCAGGGAGGTTAAAGTGAATATCTCAACACCAAGTTCACTATATGGACCCCTTATATATTTATACATGGTGATCTTATTTCCCCTTATATATTTGTACATGGTGATCATATCCCGCCTTATTCTCCTCTTCTCAGGAGAGAATAAATTCAGTTCCTCTAATCTTTCCTCATAGCTGAGCTCCTCCATGCCTCTTATCAGTTTGGTTGCTCTTCTCTGCACTTTCTCCAATTCTCCGATATCCTTTTTGAGAACTGGTGCCCAAAACTGAACTGCATATTCCAGATGAGGTCTTACTAATGATTTGTACAGGGGGGGGGCAAAATGATATCTCTGTCTCTGGAGTCCATACCTCTCTTATACAAGAAAGGACTTTGCTCGCTTTGGAAAACGCAGCTTGGCATTGCGTGTTATTATAGAGCTTACGACCTACCAAAACCCCCAGATCCTTCTTCACTACGGATCCCCCCCCAGATCCTTCTCCACTACGGATTCCCCTGATAGAACACCTTTGGGATGAATTAGAGTGGAGACTGCGAGCCAGGCCTTCTCATCCAACATCAGTGCCTGACCTCACAAATGTGCTTCTGGAAGAATAGTCAAACATTCCCATAGACCAGCTTTTCTCAACCTTTTTACCCCAGGGGAACCCTTAAAATTATTTTCATGTCTTAGGGAACCCCTGATTAAACCCATTGATTGGGGGTCAGTGGGAACAATACCCCTTACTTTGGTGGTCAGTTAAAAGAAGAATGTCTTTTTTTACAGTGGTGGTAAGAATGGCCCCCTTACAGAGCGCTATAAAGACCATTGGTGTCATACAACTGGCTCGTCCAAATGGCTTCAGCTCAGAACTATGTAGGCACCATCAAACAGGAGATAAATCAGCCACAGCTCAAGGAACCCCTAGCCACCCCTAGAGGAACCCTAGGCTTCCACCAAACCCTGGTTGAGAATGGCTGCCATAGACACACTCCTAAACCTTGTGGACAGCCTTCCCAAAAGAGTCGAAGCTGTTATAGCTGGAAAGGGCGGGGCCAACTCAATATTGAACACTAAGGACTAATAGCCAGATTCAGAAAGACTGGCTTAACTTTGAGGCGGCGTAGCGTACCGCATATAGGATACGCCGCCGTAAGTCAGAGAGGCAAGTGCCGGTGGCGTAGCGTAAATGGGCCGGCGTAAGCACGCCTAATTCAAATGAGGAACAGGGGGGCGTGTTTTATGTTAACCAGTTCCCGACCCCCGCATGTACATATACGTCCACAATATGGCACGTACAGGCACATGGGCGTACATGTACGTCCTTGCCTATTAGCGGGTGGGGGGTCCGATCGGGACCCCCCGCTACATGCGGAGGTCGGTTCCGCTCGGGGAGCGATCGGGGACCACGGCGCGGCTATTTGTTTATAGCCGCTCTGTCGCGATCGCTCCCCGGAGCTGAAGAACGGGGAGAGCCGTATGTAAACACGGCTTCCCCGTGCTTCACTATGGCGGCGCATCGATCGTGTCATCCCTTTTATAGGGAGACACAATCGATGACGTCATTCCTACAGCCACACCCCCCTACAGTTGTAAACACACACTAGGTGAACCCTAACTCCTACAGCGCCCCCTTGTGGTTAACTCCCAAACTGCAACTGTCATTTTCACAATAAAGAATGCAATTTAAATGCATTTTTTGCTGTGAAAATGACAATGGTCCCAAAAATGTGTCAAAATTGTCCGAAGTGTCCGCCATAATGTCGCAGTCACGAAAAAAATTGCTGATCGCCGCCATTAGTAGTAAAAAAAAAAAAAATTAATAAAACTGCAATAAAACTATCCCCTATTTTGTAAACGCTATAAATTTTGCGCAAACCAATCGATAAACGCTTATTGCGATTTTTTTTACTAAAAATAGGTAGAAGAATACGTATCGGCCTAAACTGAGGAAAAAAAATGTTTTTATATATGTTTTTGGGGGATATTTATTACAGCAAAAAGTAAAAAATATTGCATTTTTTTCAAAATTGTCGCTCTATTTTTGTTTATAGCGCAAAAACTAAAAACCGCAGATGTGATCAAATACCACCAAAAGAAAGCTCTATTTGTGGGGAAAAAAGGACACCAATTTTGTTTGGGAGCCACATCGCACGACCGCGCAATTGTCTGTTAAAGCGACGCAGTCCCGAACTGTAAAAACACCTTGGGTCTTTAGGCTGCATATTGGTCCAGGGGGTTAACTGGTTAATGAATCGTGACCCGACGTGATTGACGCATGCGCCGTCCGTGGACATATCCCAGTGTGCATTGCTCCAAAGTACGCCGCAAGGCTGTATTGGTTTCAACGTGAACGTAAATTACGTCCAGCCCCATTCACAGACGACTTACGCAAACGACGTAAAAATTTCGAAATTCGCCGCGGGAACGACGGCCATACTTAACATTGGCTAGGCCAGCTTTTTGTTCGACTAACTTTACGCCGGAAAACGCCTTACGTAAACGGCGTATGTTTACTGCGACGGGCAAGCGTACGTTCGTGAATAGGCGTATCTCGCTGATTTACGCATTCTAGGCGTAAATCAGCGTTCACGCCCCTAGCGGCCGGCGGAACTAGACAGCTAAGATACGACGGCGCAGGCTGACTTATCTTAGCTACATTTAGGTGTATCTCAATTTGAGAATACACTTAAATGTACGACGGCGCAGATTCAGAGTTACGACGGCGTATACGTCTCTGAATCTAGCTATAAGACTGGGATGCCATTAATGTGTGTGTAAAGGTGGGCGTCCCAATACTTTTGGTAATATAGTGTATGTGAACCCAGCCTTAGAGTTAAAAAAAAGGAAAAAGACCACAATATTTGTTACTATATATGCAGAACATTATTTAAAAATGTTTACATTTAGGGAAGGATAGTGGCAATACTACATCATACAAAGACATTGGCCCGGATTCAGGTACGACTTGCGCATTATTTGCGGAGGCACAGGGCAACGATTTTGCCCTACGCCCCCGCAAATAATTTGCGCTGCCCTCGATTCACGGAGCAGTAGCTCCGTAAATTGCGAGGGCGCGCCGGCAAAATTGCCCGGCGTAAGCGCACGCAATGTAAATGATCCCGCCGGGGGCGGGAATCATTTAAATTAGGCGCGCTCCTGCGCCGAGCGTACAGCGCATGCTCCGTCGGGAAACTTTCCCCACGTGCATTGCGGCAAATGACGTCGCAAGGACGTCATTTGCTTCAAAGTGAACGTGAATGACGACCTGCGCCATTCACAATTCACTTACGCAAACGACGTAAAATTCGAACGTCGCGACGCGGGAACGCCGGGTATCCTTTAGCATTGGCTGCCCCTGCTTTTAGCATGGGCAGCCTTACGCTAAAGACGCCGTACGCAACCGACGTAACTTGAGTACGCAGGGGGCGCGCAACATTGTGAATCGGCGTAAGTATGCAATTTGCATACTATACGCTGACCACAATGGGAACGCGCCCTAGCGGTCATCGCAAGAATGCAGCCTAAAATCTGCGTGGCATAAGAGCCTTATGCCACGCAGATTTTAGGCTGCAGTCGGCGTAACGAGTTCTCTGAATCAGGAGAACTCGTTACGCCGGCGCAACTCAGCAATTGCGCTGCGTAACTATGCTTACGCAGGCGCAATTGCTTACTGAATCTGGGCCATTATAGACAATTATCCACTTCCAGCCTTTTGGTAATTGTTTGGTGAAGGCCCTTTTTTGTTGCAGGATGATTGTATCACAGCATACAAAGCCAGCTCCATAAAGACATGGGATGAACAATTTGGTTAGAAGGAGCTCAAGGGTCCTATACAGAGCCCTGACCTCAACCCTATTCGGAGATTCGAATATATCTGAATAACGAAAAATCTGTCTAAATATATATATTCGGAACGAAACGAACCGCACATGTCTAATTAAGATACAACATGGCTTGTGTAGCAATTGTATATACTATTTTTTTCAATGAAAACGCTCTTACCATAGGTATGCGAGCCTACTGCATTAGGGTGTGCACCCCAAAGCTCAAACACACCTGTATACATGCGCACACACACACTCAAATAATAAATGTAAAACTGTTGTAGGGCAGTGGGCAGTAGAGTAGTGGTCGTTTTCAATCGTGCGGTTCGTTTCATTCCCGAAATAATAAAATTCTGACGAATTTTCGTTATTTGGAAATTCTGATGTATCCGAATTTCCAAATTAGAATAATACAGAATTTTAAAGGAATTTGAATTCGGACGAAATTCTAATTCAAATCGTTTTCCAATACTTTTCGAATAGTTTTCAAATTCAAAAACGTTTCAAATTCGAATATTTTTCCAATTTCCAAAGAGAATAAAATAGAATTAGAATAGAAAAATATATATATATTTTTTCTATTCTATTCCTTTATTTTCTATTCCATTTCATTCTTTTTGGAAATTGGAAAACTATTCGAATTCGAAAATTATTCTGAATTGATTTGAAAACTATTTGGAATTGATTTGAAAATGAATAAACAAAACTAATCCCGAAAACGAATTTATGTAAATAACGAATCAAAACAAATTTTTTCGTTCTGCACATGTCTAGACTAGTTTTTTATTTTTGTTATTTTAATTTTGTATTATTTTTATTTTTTTTACAATTTTGTTCTATTTTATTCTTTTTGGAAATTGGAAAACTATTCTAATTCAAAAATATTTCGAAATTGATTTAAAAACTATTTGGAATTTATTTGAAAACTATTCAAAAACTATTCAAATTCAAAATTGATTCGGAATTGATTTGAAAACTATTCGGAATTCATTCGAAAAAACTATTCAAAATCTATTCGAATTCGAAAACTATTCATAATCTATTCGAATTCGAAAACTATTCGAAATTGATTTGAAACTATTCAAAATTGATTCGAAAACTATTTGGAATTGATTCGAAACTAATCCCGAAAACGAATGAAACTAATTTATGTAAATAACGAATCAAAACAAATTTTTTCGTTCTGCACATGTCTAGAATATTTTGCTATTTTTGTTTTTTTAATCTTGTATTATTTAAAATTTTTTACAATTTTATTCTATTTTATTCTTTTTGGAAATTGGAAAACTATTCGAATTAAAAAAAAAAATCGAAATTGATTTGAAAACTATTCGGAATTAAGTCTAAATCTATTCAAAAACTATTCGAATTCGAAAACTATTCGAAATTGATTCGAAAACTATTCGGAATTGATTCGAAAATGAATAAACAAAACTAATCCCGAAAACGAATGAAAAATTTATGTAAATAACTAATCGAAAAAAATGTTTTCGTTCTGCACATGTCTAGACTAGTTTTTTATTTTTGTTATTTTAATTTTGTATTATATTAATTTTTTTACAATTTTATTCTATTTTATTCTTTTTGGAAATTGGAAAACGATTCAAATTCAACAATATTTCGAAATTGATTTGAAAACTATTCGGAATTCAGTCGAAATCTATTCGGAATTCATTCGAAAACTATTCTAAATTTATTTGAAACTAATCCCGAAAATGAATGAAACGAATTTATGTAAATAACGAATCGAAACAAATTTTTTCGCTCTGCACATGTCAAGACTAGTTTTTTATTTTTGTTATCTTAATTTTGTATTATTTAATTTTTTTTACAATTTTATTTTTGTGAAATATCAGCAGGGTGAATCTGCACTGCACAGTGTGATTAGGGTGTGCCCAGGCACACCCCCTGCGCACGCCTATGGCTCTTACCCTTTAATAAAGTGAAAGAGAATTTTTTTATGTTTTCTATAATAAATATAATGATAAATAATAACTGTATTCAGTTGGATACAATCAATTCCAAACTTACCAGATACATGAAGGGGGAAAATGTTCTTACAGACTCCGATGCTTGTTGTTAAATAACAGGAGTAATTCCCGGAGTCGCTGGGCTGGGCGTCCGTTATGCGGAGGTTGGTCGGATCCTGGAAGGAGTATCTGGGCTCTGAGAAGTTGGACGATGTCTGATTCGGTTTTAGTGTTGTAACGAACCGCAGAATGTGAGAATTGTTGGTTTTTCTCCATGTAATCAGAGTTATGTTGTCTGTGGTCACTGATTTAGCGCATCCCTCCAGGCAGTTTATGGTCACCGTGCCACCAGCAGAACTTTCCACAACATGGGCGGGTGACACCAAACCTGGAATAAATAAGAGAGCGCCTATATCAGTGTCAGAACCCAGAGGGGTCTTCACATTCCTATTTCTTATAATGCATAGAAGATGAATACAGAATAAAGGATACCTGGAGCCAGGAACAGGTACAGACAGACCATGGTGAAAGGTATGGGACTTTGAGTCATGGTAGCGATCAGTAGACAGAACCGGTCACCTATGTATGATGTATGGAAGATAATCTTCTCTGTCATGCAGAGTATTTCTCTGTAATTTATACACCCGGATTACAGAGGATGTGATGGTCATCTGTCTCTGACCACATCCCGTATAAGAGTGAATATTGATTTCCATCTGCACATTGAGCAGTCTGTTACAAATTTATTTGAAGGACAAAAACCTTTAAAGTGTAAGTTCATCTTTTAACCACTTAAGCCCCGGACCTTTAGGCAGCTAAATGCCCAGGCCAGGTTTTGCGATTCGGCACTGCGTCGCTTTAACTGACAATTGCGCGGTCGTGCGACGTGGCTCCCAAACAAAATTGACGTCCTTTTTTTCCCACAAATAGATCTTTCTTTTGGTGGTATTTGATCACCTCTGCGGTTTTTATTTTTTGCGCTATAAACAAAAATAGAGCGACAATTTTGAAAAAAAAAACAATATTTTTTACTTTTTGCTATAATAAATATCCCCCAAAAACATATATTAAAAAAAAATTCCTCAGTTTAGGCCGATACGTATTCTTCTACCTATTTTTGGTAAAAAATATTGCAATAAGCGTTTATCGATTGGTTTGCGCACAATTTATAGCGTTTACAAAATAAGGGATAGTTTTATTGCATTTTTATTATTTTTTTACTACCAATGGCGGCGATCAGCATTTTTTTTTTCGTGACTGCGACATTATGGCGGACCCTTCGGACAATTTTGACACATTTTTGGGACCATTGTCATTTTCACAGCAAAAAATGCATTTAAAATGCATTGTTTATTGTGAAAATGACAGTTGCAGTTTGGGAGTTAACCACAGGGGGGCGCTGTAGGAGTTAGGGTTCACCTAGTGTGTGTTTACAACTGTAGGGGGGTGTGGCTGTAGGACTGACGTCATCGATCGAGTCTCCCTATAAAAGGGATCACTCGATCGATGCAGCCGCCACAGTGAAGCACGGGGAAGCCGTGTTTACATACGGCTCTCCCCGTTCTTCAGCTCCGGGGAGCGATCGCGAGGGGGCGGCTAGAAATGTTTCTAGCCGCGCCCTCATCCCGGATCGCTCCCTGAGGCTTACCGACCGCCGCATGTACCGGGGGGGATCCCGATCAGACCCCCGACCCGCGGAAAGGCAGCGACGTGCAGGCACGTCGTTCTGCCTGTCCGTGCCATTTTGCCAACGTATATGTACATGCGGCGGGCATTAAACGGTTAAGATAAAAAGGTGTAACTTTCCATCGGAAAAAAATAAAACATGTTCTATTTCTAAACACCAACGGAAAAAAGTCAGATGGGGCCCACACACGATTGGAATTGGACTTTTTTCATCGGAAATTCCGAACGTGTGTACGCGGCATTAGGAGTTCCTTCACTGAAACTAAGGGGCCAAGCCCAACCGCTGAAAAACAACCCCCTACCATAATCCCGCCTCCACCAAATGATTTGGACCAGTGCACAAAGCAAGGTCCATAAAGACATAGATGAATAGTGACTCAGCGCCAAAAGTAAATATTTAAACTTAAACCATTTTTGCAAATAACTGCTGCTCCCCTTGATGAAGTGTTATACACTCCCAATGGCAATAATACTGGGGTGGATTCAGGTAGGGGCGCGCACTACTACGGAGGCGCAGGGTACCGTTTTTACGCTACGCCTCCGTAAATTACTTGCGCTACGCTTCATTCACGAAGCAGTAGCTCCGTAATTTGCGTGTGCGCTCCCTAAAACTGCCCGGCGTAAGCGCGCGTAATTTAAATGATCCCGTAGGGGGCGTGGATCATTTAAATTAGGCGCATTCCCGCGCCGAACGTAGTGCGCATGCTCTGTCGGGAAACTTTCCCGACGTGCATTGCGGCAAATGACGTCGCAAGGACGTCATTTGCTTTAACGTGAACGTAAATGGCGTCCAGCGCCATTCACGATTCACTTACGCAAACGACGTCATTTTCAAACATCGCGACGCGGGAACGACGGGTATACTTAGCATTGGCTGCCCCTGCTAACAGCAGGAGCAGCCTTACGCGGAACCCGACGAACGCAAACGACGTAAAATGCGAACGCCGTGCGCGCGTAGGGTTGTGAATCGGCGTGAGTATGCAATTTGCATACTCTACGCTGACCACTACGGGAACGCCACCTAGCGGCCAGCGTCAGAATGCAGCCTACGATACGACGGCATAAGAGCCTTATGCCAGGCATATCTTAGGCTGCAGTCGGCGTAACAAGCTTTCTGAATACAGAAAAGTCGTTACCCCGGCGCAACTAAGCAATTACGCTGCGTATCTATGGATACGCAGACGCAATTGCTTTCTGAATCCACCCCAGTGAATATAGGGGGCGCTGTGCTAAACTTATTAAAGTGGAGTTCCACCCTAAAAATGAACTTTCTATTAACAGCTTGCCTTTAATGTAAAAAAAAAACAAAAAAAACATTGCTCACTTCTATCTGGCTGTTACTAGGCAGATTTCGTAATCTGCCTACTTCCTAGTCCTAGGTGGTTCAACTTCCTGTACTAAGACCCCATTGCCTCCTGGGAAATGATGACACTCATTTCCCAGGAGTCTCTGGGAATTACTGTGCCCTAAAAATCGCCCAGCATGCACCCCTCCCTGAAAACCAGGAAGAAAAAGGAAGTGGGCTTCACATGCCCACACATATGATGGATACGCCCACAACATGAGCTGGAGGATATAAGGCAAGTGTTTGCAATGATTTCTGGAACGATTGGGGAGCTATTAACCACTTCAGACCCGGACCATTTTGCTGGTCAATGACCGGGCCACTTCTTGCGATTCGGCACTGCGTCGCTTTAACTGACAATTGCGCGGTCGTGCGACGTGGCTCCCAAAACAAAATCGATGTCCTTTTTTCCCCACACATAGAGCTTTCTTTTGGTGGTATTTGATCACCTCTGCGGTTTTTATTTTTTGCGCTATAAACTGAAATAGAGCCACAATTTTGAAAAAAAATCAATATTTTTAACTTTTTGCTATAATAAATATCCCCTAAAAAAAATATAAAAAAAAAAACATTTTTTTTCCTCAGTTTAGGCCGATACGTATTCTTCTACATATTTTTGGTAAAAAAAATCGCAATAAGCGATTAACGATTGGTTTGCGCAAAATTTATAGCGTTTACAAAATAGTAGTTTAGTTTAGTTTAGTTTTATGTCATTTTTATTAATATTTTTTTTTTTACTAGGAATGGCTGCGATCGGTGATTTTTTTTCGGTACTGCGACATTATGGCGGACACTTCAGACACTTTTGACACATTTTTGGGACCATTGGCATTTTTATAGCGATCCGTGCTATAAAAATGCATTAATTACTGTAAAAATGTCACTGGCAGGAAAGGGGTTAACACTAGGGGGCGGGGAAGGGGTTAATTATGTTCCTTGGGTGTGTTCTAACTGAAGGGGGGGTGGGACTGACTGGGGGAAATGACTGATCGTCTGTTCATACATTGTATGAACAGACGATCAGCATTTCTCTCCCTGACACACACAGCTCCCGGTTCTCGCTCTGTAAAGAGCAAAAGCGGGTGCCCGGCGGTGATCGCGCCCTCCGGGCACGCGCGTCAGCACCAGGGGTGAGCAGGGGGCATGCGCGCGCCCCTAGTGGCTGAAATGCGAAATGACGTAATATTACGTGATTTCGCGCAGATGAGTCGACCTGCCGCCGGCGGCTGGTCGGCTAGTGGTTAATATGTTTTAGGGACTATTTAATGTGATTCATTTTAGCTTGCAAAAAACAATTATGCCCAGAACTCCGCTTTAAGCATTCATACCATATACTAAGTTTTAGTGGATATAAATGACATATGTGAAATAACCTTTGATAATTCCTTCAATAGATACCAAATAATAAAAAAATCCTAAAAAATTATATACATATAAAAGTGGCGTGTATATATATATATATATATATATATATATATATATATATATATATATACAACAAACAATAGTCCCAGAGTATTACATTTGCAAAAAAAGTCCCGTCACCAGGTTTTAGTTGCAATTGTGATGTGATTCCAAAATATGCTAATAGAGGGCCAGATTCATGTAGAAATCCGGCGGCGTAACGTATCCCATTTACGTTACACCACCGCAATTTTTCAGCGTAAGTGCTTGATTCACAAAGCACTTGCCTGTAAACTTGCGGCGGCGTAGCGTAAAGCCGTCCGGCGCAAGCCCGCCTAATTCAAATGGGGCGTGTACCATTTAAATTAGGCGCGTTCCCGCGCCGAACGTTCTGCGCATGCTCCGTTAGGAAATTTACCGCCGTGCTTTGCGTGAAATTACGGCGCCCCGACGTGTTTTTTGAACGGCGACGTGCGTAACGTACTTTTGTATTCCCGGACGTCTTACGCAAAAAAAAAAAAATGTTTTAAATTCGACGCGGGAACGACGGCCATACTTTAACATGCATGGTGTAATTTTACACCATCTAAATAGCACTCTTAACTTTACGACGGGAAAAAACGACGTAAGAGAATGCGACGAACGCGCGTACCTTCGTGGATCGCCGTAAACAGCTAATTTGCCGTCGTATCTTTGTTTGTGAATTACAAATAAAGATACGACGCGGCAAATTTGAAAGTACGCCGGAGTATCAGCAGATACCCCGGCGTACTTTTTCTGTGAATCTGGCCCAGAATTCCTTCACCAGATAAAACGACACCCAAAGCGATCGATAATGAAATCTGCTTACCAGATGTATTTGACTTCTTTGGTTAGAAAGAAAGTCAAATATCACTTTGGCAGGATTATGCCTGCTTGTATATATGTATGAATGTGAAAAAGGGGAAATACTGCGCTGATCTGAAATATCAAGTGAGCAGCCACACAAGCAATATGACAAATATTGAAAATACAATAGTGGAAAAATATGCAGCGCTAAAAATTCTTATAAAGAACAAAATTATGCATCAATGTGATGATAACACAATAACCTGTGAATGAGTGTCCATTTGAAACAACCAACACAAAAAGAAAATACAAAGAAAAAAGTCCATCAATAGGGGGTGTATGACCACATCCTCATCTTTGGAAAAACTTTCTGCACGGTAGAATCAGAAATAGATGGAATACTCTTACCAGATGTCGTGGATCTGCTTGTCAGCGACAACAGATCACAAAGGCATGTATGGGATCGGCTCGGCTCTGCTCGGCTGGATGATGGTACAATGGTAGACTCACCACGGGGTATCCTGTTGGATGGCTGTAAGCCTGGACTGGAACCTCACCGTAGGTGTACTCACTCCAACTCGAATCCGTGGACAGGAACAGAGGGTCCGATTCCTTAAACGCCAACTGGTGATACGAACAGTGGTGTCCACTGATGCAAGGTGCACACTGGTATGGAGCTTTGAAAAAACTGGTACGTGACATCAGACGGCACCCATTTTTCGAGTGGACTTTTTTTCTCTTCTCTTTGCTCTGTCCTCTCTCTGATTGGTCTGTATATATGTATGGCTTGGAGATTTGTACCGGAACCCTCGTCCTTAGGCCCCATACACACGATAGAATCCATCCGCAGATAAATCCCAGCAAATGGGTTTCTGCGGATAGATCCTATGGTGTGTACACGCCAGCGGATCTGTTTCCGCGGAGAAATCTCCTCTGGGATGGATTTCAGCAGATCGGATATTTGCTGACATGCACAACATATCCATCTGCTGGAATCCATTCCAACGGATGGATCCGCTCGTCTGTACAGACTTACCGGATCCATTCGTCCAAAGGGATTCCCCGCACGCGTCGTAATGAATTGACGCATGCGTGGAATTCCTTATATGACAGCGTCGCGCCCGTCGCCGCGTCATAATCGCGGCGACGGCGCGACACGTCATCGGCAGAGGATTTCCGCGCGGATTTCAATGCGATGGTGTGTACACTCCATCCCATCGAAATCTGCGGAAATCTTTGAGAGGATTTATCCGTGGAAACGGTCCGCTGGACCGTATCTGCGGATAAATCCTCTCGTGTGTATGGGGCCTTAGAGTTACAGATGGGATATATGCAAAAAATATAGGACATCCATAGCATAATACTGTTTTATTAACCACTTCCTTACCAGGCCATAGTAATATGACGCCGGCAGGAACCCTCCCTCCCTACGGGTGGACGTCATATGACGTCCTTTCTTCCCGGCCGTCTAGGGGGCGCGCGTGCGCACCCGCTGCATCGCTCGTGACCCGGTGTGCATGCCTGGCGGCCGCGATGTCGTGTAGGACGCTTTGTGTCCTATATTTTTTTGCATTTTTTTTCTTTGTAAACCAACAATGCACTAGCCTAACCACTTAAGGACCGCCTCCTGCACATATACGCCGGCAGAATGGCACGGCTGGGCACAAGCACGTACCTGTACGTCTTCTTTAAGTGCCCAGCCGTGGGTCGCGGGCGCGCGCCCGCGACCCGGTCCGAAGCTCCGTGGCCGCGGTCGCGGGACCCGATCGCTGATGGAGTCCCGCGATCGGTCCCCAGGGCTAAAGAACGAGGAGAGCTGTGTGTAAACACAGTTCCCCCGTTCTTCTCTGTGGCGCTGTCATTGATCGCGTGTTCCATGATATAGGGAAACACGATCAATGATGTCACATGTCCAGCCCCGCCCCCCTACAGTTAGAAACACATATGAGATCACACTTAACCCCTTCAGCGCCCCCTAGTGGTTAACTCCTAAACTGCAATATTTTTATAGCATTTTTTGCTGTGAAAATGACAATTGTCCCAAAAATTTGTCAAAAGTGTCCGAAGTGTCCGCCATAATGTCGCAGTCACGAAAAAAATCGCTGATCGCCGCCATTAGTAGTAAAAAATATTTTTTTAATAAAAATGCAATAAAACTATCCCCTATTTTGTAAACAGTATAAATTTTTGCGCAAACCAATCAATAATCGCTTATTGCGTTTTTTTTTTTTTTTACCAAAAATATGTAGAAGAATACGTATCGGCCTAAACTGAGGAAAATTTTTTTTTTCAAAATTGTCGCTCTATTTTTGTTTATAGCGCAAAAAATAAAAACCGCAGAAGTGATCGAATACCACCAAAATAAATCTCTATTTGTGGGGAAAAAAAGGACGCCAATTTTGTTTGGGAGCCACGTCGCACGACCGCGCAATTGTCAGTTAAAGCAACGCAGTGCCGAATCGCAAAAACTGGCTGGGTCCTTTACCTGCATTTTGGTCCGGGTCTTAAGTGGTTAAAGGGACCTATTTAGAAAATAAATAATGAACCTTTACAAGCCCTTTAATGCCATTAGTTTAAAAAGTGATATAAAAAGTATAATTATTACAAATCTATATGCTAAGCGCTCTTATGTAGAATCAGCACCAACCTGAACGCTGGGCAATATTAAACAGATGAACTAATGTATGGGTCCAAGGTGGGCAATCTATATTAAATTAATTACTACACTCATGTTTAAAGGGGAGTTCCAGGCTTTTTTAATGTTTATTAAAAGTCAGCAGCTACAAAAAGTGTAGCCGCTGGCTTTTAATAAACAGACACTTACCTGCTCCACGGTCCAGCGACGTGCCGGCTGGAGCTGCGCTCCTCCCCCCCCCCCTCTCCGGCCGGCGTCCTCATTGTTACTGTGGGCACCCGGCCATGACAGCTTTCGGCTTCACAGCCGGGCACTCACTGCGCATGCGAGAGTGGCGCTGCGCTATCTGATTGGACAGGCGATCGCTTGGGACCTGTCACGTGTCCCAGCCGATCGCCTACAGGGAGGGGACGCCAAAAGGCGATATGACGTATCGCCTTATCGGTCCCTGGGCGGAAGGAGGAAGTGGGACAGGATGTCCCACTCCTCCTGAAGCCCCCACTCCCCCCCCAAAAAAAATTACATGCCAAATGTGGCATGTAAGGGGGCAAGGATTGGATTAAGTGTAAGTACCACTTTTGGGTGGAACTCCTCTTTAAGAAGTGGTTATGGAAATGGTGACCCTCTACTGTTAAAGTGGTTGTAAACCCTGGTGGACTACTTCTACCTATAGGTAAGCGTAGAATAAGGCTTACCTATAGGTAGTGGAAATATCTCCTAAACGTGCGCCGTACGTACGTAATTTGTACAACCATTTCGTCTCATTCTGTGAGATTGCTCTCTTCATATGTGTACCCCTCCAGTGTTTTGAAACTTTACCAATCCCGTAAAAAATGTTGAGAGTGGGATCACTATTGTGAAAGAGTTTGAAGTGTCTAGATACACTATGAGTTGGGTATTCCTTTTTAATATTTGCCAGGTGCTCATTTACTCTGATTCTGAGCTGTCGTGTAGTTTGGCCAGTGGCGTTTCTAGGGTATGGCAGCCATGGCAAGTGCCATGGGCGCCATATGAAGGGGGTGCTGTTGTGTGGCTGGGCAGCAAGGCACTTACCGGGGTCTAAGGGTCTCTTCTTCCCTCCTCCCGAGCATAGCCAGGATCTCCTTTTCAGCACCTTTGCTAATGGACAATGGCAGCACTATCCCTGCTGCGTTCAGCCACAGCCCTCCCCTGTTCTCCCAGGATCTCCCATTCCATCTGGTCGGATTGGCAACGCACAAAGAAGAAGGAGGAACATCAGTTTCTCCCTCTCCTCTGTGAAAATTGAGGCCTTAAGTGATGAAGATTTCATCACTTCCAGTATTGGTTCTGCATTTACCTGGCCTTGGAGGGCAGAGAAGGGATCAGGGGTCTAATAAACCCCAGATTTCTCCATAAAGAGGATATGTCTCTACCCAAGATATCACAAGGGATGATAAATATCACTAGATTTGTTAGCTGTTTTTTTTGTTAAGGTTATCTGAAAGATGGGTTAAAAATGTTTCGACAGGGGCGCAGTTTCAGTGCTTGCCATAGGCACTATTTTCACTAGATACGCCTCTGAGTTCGGCCCACATACTGAAGTGAACATGGACACTCCAGTACATAGGTTACGTGATCCAAATTACACGTAATCAGAGGTTTGATTTTGAAGCTTTCCTTAGTAACCAAAGACTGGAAATGGGGGATCTTTTTAGGGCCCCCTGGTTTCCTGGTAGTTCTACAGGCTTTACACCTAGTACAGAAATGGAATCCAGACCCATCCAAAAAAGTGGACAGTTTTCTTGGAGGATCTGGTACATTCCTGACTTTTTTATTTCTTAGGCCTGGGGCCCTCCGGTGAATGAATTTGGGTTTAGGGGGAATGATGTTCTGCAGGTCTCTATCCTTTAAAAGTATAGGCCAGAACTTTCTGAAAATGGATTCCACCTGCCTATATTGTCTGTGGAATCCTGACACAAAAGCCACCTGATCTTTAAATTCCTTTTTTTGATTTCATCACCAAAAGAGACTGTGTCACGATCAGGCGTCGGGCGTGAAGACCAGTAGCTATAGCAGTTGCAGAACAGGTGTCCCAGGTCTGTGCCCAAAGGTGTCCCAGGTCTGTTACAATCCTATAGTGTATACTAAAACAAAAAAACATTTAGCGCGGGCCGCTAAAGTGTTCGGGTTTGGCTTGAAGAAAAAGTGGCAACCCTACTCTCTCGTAGGGATTATGTTTATTTTGTTCTTGTTCTTTCTGTTTTGTATAGTCATATTCAATTATTTTGTAAATATGTTTTATTTATTTATCATGGTTTTATTATATATAAGTTGTTGTTTGTAAGATTTTTAATAAACAAAATTAACCTCTTATAATGGGCACAGCAGGTGTACAGACCTCAGCACAGGGATGGTGGGAAACTGCCATTCCACTCCTTGTCAGTGAGGGTTTGTTTGCTAGCTCCTTAGCTCCTGTGCTTCCAGAGTCCAGGGGCTAGAGTGACTTCTCTTCTCCAGGAGGGATGCTGGATCCTGGGGAAGAGCCGGGCGGGGCCCCCCTGGATAGGCCTGTGGAAGAATCTGGGCCTAGCCAAAGGCGAGATGAGTCCCTGTCAGCCTATAGACAGAGGACTGTCAGTAAGCTGAAGCGGATTGAGAAGGAAGAGGAGAAGTTGATGGTTTTGATGGCCGAGTTCAGAAAGAAAAAGCTAATTTTTGCGAAAATGTACAGCAAGAAAAGACCGGCTCTGAGGCCTGAGCTGAAGGACCTGGAACAAGCTGTGAGGAGGCAGAAGGATTTGCTGTATTCTCTGAAGGAGAAAAGCGGAATATTTAAAGAAAAATATAAGAATGAGGAGCGATTTAATCGCATGAGAAGAGGAGCCGCTTCATGCATGGAGGATGGGGAGACCACTCCAGCGAGGAGATGCAGGTACAGGCAGAGTCGGCGGTGAGTGAGAAAGTGGGCCCGGAGGATGAGCCCACCTGTTCAACACCTCAGACATCCGCTGAGCCCTCTGCCCCCTTCACACCTCAGCAATGTGGAACATCTCAGGAGGGTGAAGGTCCTGCCTTGCTGGATTTCATAACCAAGCTGGAATCCCCTCCAGATGTGGTTTCCCCAGATGGTGATGTCAAGATGGACACCGTTTCTAGTCCTGTGGAGAGAGCAAGATCCACCATGGAGTCTGCAGCAGCTGAGGGAAGCTCTGATCCCAGCCATAAAATCGCACAGGTAACAACCCAGCAAGCCGGTACAGTGTGTGTGCAGGATGGTGGTGGGAACTTTATTAATGACAATAAGCTTGCTGAGGGTTATAGTGCTGCAGGCAGTCAGCCCATAGACAATGTACAGCGTACACCTGATAAAAACAGCCAGTCTGCGGAGAGGTCCAGTGACTTTGCCTGGACCAGGCACAGCGGCTGTACCTGTGAATGGTGGAGGAGATGCTGGGTGCAGTGGTGCCACAACTCTGCAGAAGTCTGCATTGGACGGGACTGGAGCTGTGTGTACAGAGGAGGGGGAGGGGGTGGGTCCTGCCTCTGCTAATACAATCCCAGCTGAATCAGACGCTTTGCCGGCAGGTTTGAATGTGCCTAAGGACAGGACTGTGAATACTGGGGGTGGAAAAAAATCCTATGCTGGTGTTGCTGCTGCTTTTATTTATTTATCATGGTTTTATTATATATAAGTTGTTGTTTGTAAGATTTTTAATAAACAAAATTAACCTCTTATAATGGGCACAGCAGGTGTACAGACCTCAGCACAGGGATGGTGGGAAACTGCCATTCCACTCCTTGTCAGTGAGGGTTTGTTTGCTAGCTCCTTAGCTCCTGTGCTTCCAGAGTCCAGGGGCTAGAGTGACTTCTCTTCTCCAGGAGGGATGCTGGATCCTGGGGAAGAGCCGGGCGGGGCCCCCCTGGATAGGCCTGTGGAAGAATCTGGGCCTAGCCAAAGGCGAGATGAGTCCCTGTCAGCCTATAGACAGAGGACTGTCAGTAAGCTGAAGCGGATTGAGAAGGAAGAGGAGAAGTTGATGGTTTTGATGGCCGAGTTCAGAAAGAAAAAGCAAATTTTTGCGAAAATGTACAGCAAGAAAAGACCGGCTCTGAGGCCTGAGCTGAAGGACCTGGAACAAGCTGTGAGGAGGCAGAAGGATTTGCTGTATTCTCTGAAGGAGAAAAGCGGAATATTTAAAGAAAAATATAAGAATGAGGAGCGATTTAATCGCATGAGAAGAGGAGCCGCTTCATGCATGGAGGATGGGGAGACCACTCCAGCGAGGAGATGCAGGTACAGGCAGAGTCGGCGGTGAGTGAGAAAGTGGGCCCGGAGGATGAGCCCACCTGTTCAACACCTCAGACATCCGCTGAGCCCTCTGCCCCCTTCACACCTCAGCAATGTGGAACATCTCAGGAGGGTGAAGGTCCTGCCTTGCTGGATTTCATAACCAAGCTGGAATCCCCTCCAGATGTGGTTTCCCCAGATGGTGATGTCAAGATGGACACCGTTTCTAGTCCTGTGGAGAGAGCAAGATCCACCATGGAGTCTGCAGCAGCTGAGGGAAGCTCTGATCCCAGCCATAAAATCGCACAGGTAACAACCCAGCAAGCCGGTACAGTGTGTGTGCAGGATGGTGGTGGGAACTTTATTAATGACAATAAGCTTGCTGAGGGTTATAGTGCTGCAGGCAGTCAGCCCATAGACAATGTACAGCGTACACCTGATAAAAACAGCCAGTCTGCGGAGAGGTCCAGTGACTTTGCCTGGACCAGGCACAGCGGCTGTACCTGTGAATGGTGGAGGAGATGCTGGGTGCAGTGGTGCCACAACTCTGCAGAAGTCTGCATTGGACGGGACTGGAGCTGTGTGTACAGAGGAGGGGGAGGGGGTGGGTCCTGCCTCTGCTAATACAATCCCAGCTGAATCAGACGCTTTGCCGGCAGGTTTGAATGTGCCTAAGGACAGGACTGTGAATACTGGGGGTGGAAAAAAATCCTATGCTGGTGTTGCTGCTGCTGGATCTGGGAAGGGGGAACAAGCAGGGAAGGAGCATGGGAATGTTTTGCCTTCCTCCATGTTCAAAAGGAGGAATGTTGTGTAGCTGAGGTGGGAAGGCGGTGGAATCCCCCCACATATGAGGGCGGTCGTGGATAAGATTCTACAGATGGGGTTCACGCCCGCAGATATCTTCGCCCTGATCAGTCCGGCAGGTTCCTATGAGTATGATTTGTCCTTTCTCCGTCCGGAGTCTTTGGACATTTTTTGGGAGAAATATGAACACGTGTGTAGGGGCCTGCCGGACTGGAAGGGGCTCATGCCCAAACTTGTCTCCCGCCAGCCACTCATTAAAGTGGTCACAATTTTGGTTCGCAATGAGTCCATACCACAGGGGGATTTAAGTATATGGCGGAGGAGGTATGGGGACGTCCTGGGCCCCCTAAAGAAGATTCTGGATGACCGGGGAATCTGGACGGGGGATGGTCTGTACAGTTAAAACTAAAGATCATTGATAATGTCGTCCAGCATCTGCCATCCTCAGCTTTCCTGGGGAGGGACAGACTGACCATCTTCTATCCGGGCCAGCCAAAGCTCTGCAATAAGTGTGGAGACAAAAGTCACCTTGCATCCTCCTGTCCAGTGATGAAGTGCTCTCTGTGTCAGGGTATAGGACATCTGGCTAAGGATTGTAACCTCATAAGGTGCAATCTGTGCAATGCGGTGGGACATCCTTACAGTCAGTGTCCTGAGGCAATGCACAATAAGCCTGAGCTCATGAGAGAGTTCTTCCGCCTGGACATGGAGGATGCCCAGAGCTCAACAGCTGGAGGGCGTGTGAGTACATTTGAGTCTGTGCCAATTCCCAATGTGTCCGTGTCTCCCCAGTCTGTGCCAATTCCCAATGTGTCAGTATCCCCCCAGTCTGTGGTGCCCCAGTCTGTGCCAATTCCCAATGTGTCAGTGTCTTCCCAGTCTGTAGGTAAGGTGTCAGTTGCAGAGAATGTGTCCTATCCTTCTGTATCTTCTAAAATTGCAGAGGCAGCAAGAGGTGCTGAGGCTGGTGCATCAAGTGCGGTGCCAGTCCCCCTCCCTCGACGCTGCAGGGTTCCTGTTAAGGATCGTTGGGTGCAGAGGAGTGGGGAGGATGGTGAAGAGGCTGGCCAGGTGGTGGACAAGGGAAGGGAGTGTGGGGGGGAGGGGGATGAAGGGTGTGGGGAGGCTGCTGACTCCGGGTTGTCCAAGGATGATATGGAGTGGTTGGAGGATAGGAGGAGGAGGGGCAAAAGGAAGAAAAAAAAGGAGGTACAGGTACCTTAAGTCCTGAGGTTTTGCCTTTGGCGAATAAATTTAAGGTGCTGTCTGATGATGATGTTGATGATGATGAATGGGGCTCGTTTAGTTCAGCATCCTCTATGGATGAAGAGTTCCAGGGTGCAACGAAGCGCGCTGGTTCTCCAGGAAGGGGGAGTAGTCAGGTTAGGAAACGGCCCCAACTACTTTAATGGCAGTTCCCACTCACTTTATATAAAAGGCTATATGCACGGTGATGCTCTTTAGTCTGGCTCTCCCGTAGGGATTATGTTGTGCGCAATTTTGGTTTTCACCGTTTATTATGTTCTTGTGTGTTTTTTATTATTTGTTTTTTGTTTTGTTCTGTATAGTCCTATTCAATTATTTCGTAAATATGTTTTATTTATTATGGTTTTATTGTATATAAGTTGTTGTTTGTAAGATTTTTCAATAAACAAAATTAACCCCTCATAATGGGCACAGCAGGTGTACAGACCCGGGAACTCAGCACAGGGATGGTGGGAACCCCTCATAATGGGCACAGCAGGTGTACAGACCCGGGAACTCAGCACAGGGATGGTGGGAACCCCTCATAATGGGCACAGCGGGTGTACAGACCTGGGAACTCAGCACAGGGATGGTGGGAACCCCTCATAATGGGCACAGCGGGTGTACAGACCTGGGAACTCAGCACAGGGATGGTGGGAACCCCTCATATTGGGCACAGCGGGTGTACAGACCCGGGAACTCAGCACAGGGATGGTGGGAACCCCTCATAATGGGCACAGCGGGTGTACAGACCTGGGAACTCAGCACAGGGATGGTGGGAACCCCTCATAATGGGCACAGCGGGTGTACAGACCCGGGAACTCAACACAGGGATGGTGGGAACCCCTCATAATGGGCACAGCGGGTGTACAGACCTGGGAACTCAGCACAGGGATGGTGGGAACCCCTCATAATGGGCACAGCGGGTGTACAGACCTGGGAACTCAGCTCAGGGATGGTGGGAAACTGCCATTCCACTCCTTGTCAGTGAAGGGTGTGGTTGCTGGTTCCTTTGCTCCTGTGCTCCAGAGACCAGGGGCTGGAGTGGCTTCTCTTCCCCCAGGAGGGATGCTGGATCCTGGGGAAGAGCCGGGCGGGGCCCCCCTGGATAGGCCTGTGGAAGATTCTGGGCCTACCCAAAGGAAAGATGAGTCCCTGTCAGCCTTTAGACAGAGGACTGTCAGTAAGTTGAAGCGGATTGAGAAGGAGGAGGAGAGATTGATGGTCTTGATGGCTGAGTTCAGGAAGAAAAAACAGATCTGTGCTAAAGTATACAGTAAGAAAAGACCGGCTCTGAGGCCTGAGCTGAAGGACCTGGAACAAGCTGTAAGGAAGCAGAAAGAACTGGTGAGCTCTCTGAAGGAGAACAGCGGAATATTTAAAGAAAAATATAGGAATGAGGAGCGATTTAATCGCATGAGAAGAGGAGCCGCTTCATGCATGGAGGATGGGGAAGCCAGCGAGGAGATGCAGGTACAGGCAGGGTCGGCGGTGAGTGAGAAGGTGGGCCCGGAGGATGAGCCCATCAGTTCAACACCTCAGACATCCGCTGAGCCCTCTGCCCCCTTCACACCCCAGCAATGTGGCACATCTCAGGAGGGTGAAGGTCCTGCCATGCTGGATTTCATAGCCAAGCTGGAATCCCCTCCAGATGCGGCTTCCCCGGATGGTGATGTCAAGATGGACGCCGTTTCCAATCCTGTGGAGAGAGCAAGATCCACCATGGAGTCTGCAGCAGCTGAGGGAAGCTCTGATCCCAGCCATAAAGTCGCACAGGTGACAACCCAGCAAGCAGGTACAGTGTGTGTGCAGGATGGTGGTGGGAACTTTATTATTGACAATAAACTTGCTGAGAGTTGTAGTGCTGCGGAGAGGTCCATGGACAATACAGTGACTTTGCCTGGACCAGGCACAGCGGCTGTAACTATGAATGATGGAGGTGATGCTGGGTGCAGTAGTGCCACAACTCAGCAGAAGTCTGCATTGGACAGGACTGGAGCTGTGTGTACAGAGCGGGGAGAGGGGGTGGGTCCTGCCTCTGCTAATACAATCCCAGCTGAATCAGACGCTTTGCCGGCAGGTGTGACTGTGTCTAAGGACAGGACTGCGAGTACTGGGGGTGGAAGGAAATCCTATGCTGGTGTTGCTGCTGCAGGATCTGGGAAGGGGGAACAAGCAGGGAAGGAGCATGGGAATGGGTTGTCTTCCTCCCTGTTTAAAAGGAGGAATGTTGTGCAGCTGAGGTGGGAAGGCGGTGGAATCCCCCCACATAGGAGGGCGGTGGTGGATAAGATCCTACAGATGGGGTTCACGCCCGCAGATATCTTCGCCCTGATCAGTCCGGCAGGCTCCTATGAGTATGATTTGTCCTTTCTCCGCCCGGAGTCTTTGGACATTTTTTGGGAGAAATATGAACGTGTGTGTAGGGGCCTGCCGGACTGGAAGGGGCTCATGCCCAAACTTGTCTCCCGCCAGCCACTCATTAAAGTGGTAACGATTCTGGTCCGTAATGAGTCCATACCACCGGGGGATCTATGTATATGGCTGAGGAGGTATGGAGATGTCCTGGGCCCCCTAAAGAAGATTCTGGATGATCGGGGAATATGGACGGGGGGATGGTCTGCTCAGTTAAAACTAAAGATCATTGATAATGTCGTCCAGCATCTGCCATCCTCAGCTTTCCTGGGGAGGGACAGGCTGACCATCTTCTATCCGGGCCAACCAAAGCTCTGCAATAAATGTGGAGACAAAAGTCACCTTGCATCCTCCTGTCCAGTGATGAAGTGCTCTCTGTGCCAGGGTATAGGACATCTGGCTAAGGATTGTAACATCATAAGGTGCAATCTGTGCAATGCAGTGGGGCATCCTTATAGCCAGTGTCCTGAGGCAGTGCACAATAGGCCTGAGCTCATGAGAGAGTTCTTCCGCCTGGACATGGAGGATGCTCGGAGCTCAACAGCTGGAGGGCCTGTGAGTCCATCTGAGTCTGTGCCAATTCCCAATGTGTCCGTGGTGCCCCAGACTGTGCCAATTCCCAATGTGTCCGTGGTGCCCCAGTCAGTGGTGTCCCAGTCTGTGCCAACACCCAATGTGCCCGTGTCTCCCCAGTCTGTGGTGCCCCAGTCTGTGCGTTTACCTAGTGTGTCAGTGTCTTCTAAAATTTCAGAGGCAGCAAGAGGTGCTGGTGCATCAAGTGCAGTGCCAGTCCCCCTCCCTCGACGCTGCAGGGTTCCTGTTAAGGATCGTGGGGTGCAGAGGAGTGGGGAGGATGGTGAAGAGGCTGGCCTGGTGGTGGACAAGGGAAGGGAGTGTGGGGGGGAGGGGGGTGAAGTGGAGGATAGGTGTGGGGAGGCTGTTGACTCTAGTTTGTCCAAGGATGATATGGAGTGGTTGGAGGATAGGAGGAGGAGGGGCAAAAGGAAGAAAAAAAAAGGAGATACAGTTACCTTAAGTCCTGAGGTTTTGCCTTTGGCAAATAAATTTAAGGTACTGTCTGATGAGGATGATGATGATGATGCTGATGATGATGCTGATGATGAGGAATGGGACTCATTCAGTTCTGCATCCTCTATGGATGATGAGTGCCAGGGTGCAGCAAAGCGCGCTGGTTCTCCAGGGAGACGGAATAGTCAGGCTAAGAAACGGCTGCCTCAACTACCCTAATGGCAGTTCCCACTCCGTTAAAAGTGGCAACCATTAATGTTGCCAGCTTAAGATCAGTAAGTGCTCGTCATATGGCCTTATTTTTGCTCAGCGAGTTTGATGCTGACATTTTGTTTTTGCAAGAGACCCATCTGAGTAGTTTGGCCGATGTACATCTGGCAAAGAAGGAGTGGAGGCGTGGTCCCTCATTTTGGTCTCTTGCGGCCGAGCCTTACAGCGGGGTTGCAGTCCTTTTTTCTGGTATGGTAACGTGCCGGCGGGTAATTGAGGTAGAGATTGGGAGATGCATGGTCTTGGACGTCTCTGTGAAGGGGCAGGACCTGCGCCTGATTAACATCTATGGCCCCCAGACAAAGTGGGACAGGAAATGCCTCTTTACAAAGATTAAGCCTTTTCTTTTTACGGCCCAGCAGGTTATCTTTGGAGGTGATTTCAACACCATTACTAGGTCTAAAGACAGGAGAGGTGTCAGAGATAAGCTGGGCTATGACACCCTTTTTCTTAATACGATAGTTAGGGAAGCAGGTCTGGTAGATGCGCACATTAAGCGCTGCCCAGACAGCACGGGGTTCACATTTCAGCGAGGTAATAGTCAGAGTAGGATAGATAGGTTTTTTTTAAAGGGAGACTCTGCTTTTTCGGCACCTGTGTGTCGGGCAGTGGAGTTTTCTGATCACTGTATTCTATCTGTGACTCTGAATGCCTCAGACATTCCACCTAGGGGGAGGGGTATCTGGAGATTGAATTCGACCCTCCTGGAAGACGAGAGAGTAAGACAATCCTTTGAGGATTTTTTTCAAGCACAGGTAACGATCCTAGACTTTTGCAACAGCAAGTCAGAATGGTGGGAGCTTGTAAAACAGCGGACTGTTGGGCTTTTCAAGGCCATAGGGAAAAAGAAGCAGCAGGATAAGTATATCGCCTACCAGCGTTTGCGGAGGAAACTTGACCGCCTTGTTTCGAATGGAGGAGATTCTGGGGCGATCTCTGAGGTGAAGCTCCTCCTTAGGAGACATCAATATGACCGGCACGCCTCTTTGGTTCAGGAGAGGGATTACGGGAAATACCATTCGCCTGACCCTTACCAGAACTGTAAACAGAGCGTAGCAGTTAAGACGGTCAATGGCCTGAAGGACAGTACGGGCTCTCTGACGAAGTCTAGGTCAGGGATCCTGGAGGTTGTCAGGTCATACTATGCCGATCTCCTGGGAGGAAGGAACCTTGATCGGACAAGGATGTTGGGTTTTTTGGACTCTACACCAGGACTGGAAAGTAATGTTCCTTTGATGAATTTGACAGATGAAATCACTGCAGATGAGGTAATCCGGGCTATTGAGAAACTGGCCATCAAGAAAACACCAGGGCCAGATGGTTTGACAGCCGAATTTTATAAATGTTTTAAGACGATCCTGGCTCCCTACCTTGCGGAGGTCTTTAATGGCTGTTTACAAGAGGGTTCTCTCCCTCCCTCCATGAGGCAATCTGCAGTGATCCTTCTGTCAAAGGGTAAAGATCCTTCGATGATTGAGAATTGGCGCCCCATCAGCCTTCTTAATGTCGATAGAAAGATACTGGCAAAGATTTTTTTCTGGCGATTATCACCAGTGGCAGGCAGTTTGTTATCCCACCACCAGCACTGCTCGATCCAAGGTAGAAGCACCTTCTCAGCATTGTTAGCTGTCCGGGAGGCCTTGGAACGTTGTAGGGCTGCTGGTTGGGGTAAATTTTTGCTGACATTGGATCAGGCTAAGGCCTTTGATCGGGTTAATCATGAGTACTTATGGCTCCTTCTTGGCAAATATGGCCTGGGGGGGGGTTTCATTGATTGGCTCAAAATTTTGTACAAAGGGGCTGAAAGCTTTCCTCTGGTTAATGGTTGGGTCGGGCAGCCCTTTGTGGTTGGCTCGGGCGTGCGTCAGGGGTGCCCATTGAGTCCTCTGCTATATGTGTTTGCAATTGACCCCTTCGTCAGAAGGCTAGAGAGTGGACCATTGTGCGGGGTACCTTTGGGCATCGCTGGTAAGCCTCCTTTGAAGGTAGTGGCCTATGCTGATGATGTTTCTGTTTTTGTCTCTGGGACTGGGGAGGCGCAGGAGGTGGTCTCAGTGATAAGGCAGTATACAGAAGCATCAGGTTCAAAGGTCAACCAGGACAAGTGTGAAGCTTTCTGGATGGGCGTGGAAGGTGAGAGCTTTGTTCTCCCGGAGGACTTCCCGCAGCCCCAACAAAAAATTAGAGTTCTAGGCATTGAATTCGGCCCAGGTGACTATGGCCATGCAAATTGGGTGAACAGGCTGGAGAATGCCGATGCCAAGGTGGCAAGCTGGAAGGGCTGGCGGCTTTCCTTGAGGGAAAAGGTTGACCTGATCAAGACTTACCTGATTCCGATTTTTCTGTATGTCAGTTTTGTTTGCATTTTGCCAGCTTCTCTCTATACCAGGATCTATAGTTGTTTCTTCCAGCTGTTATGGGGGAACAGAATAAACCTTGTCAAAAGAAATGTGACTTACCTTCCTAGGCGGGAGGGTGGTCTAGGGATGATCAACCCTGTAGTCTTTTTCTCTCTGATGTTTGTAAAGTACAATCTTGGTAATATGTTGGCAGAGAGACCGCCTGGGTGGGTTGGTATTTTCCAGTCCTGGTTTAGGCCCTTTCTGCGAGACTGGGAAAATGGTGGGCCAGTGAAAAGCCTGAGGGTCAAGCATGACAAGCTCCCGGCTTATGTTGCCCCGTGTTTGAAAATGCTTCGGCAGTGGCAAGTAACGGCAGGAGAAGTCAGATCCCTTCCAAGGAAACTTCTTGAGAAGCGGATCATGAGCATTGCTTTTTGCGAGCCACTGGCCTTAAGGGATTGCCCAAGCCTGGTTTTGGGGGCGGGTTTGCGATTGATTAATTTGGAGAGAATCCCAATGAAGTTTAGGGATCAGGCTTGGCTTGCCTTTCATGGGAAACTATATGTAAAGGGCAACTTGAAGTTTCTTTCCATGAGTGATCGGGGCTGCTTCAGTGCCCTTTCAATATAGAGGTGTACAAGAGGGTGGGGAGGGCTCTGAGTATACCCTTCCTCCCCCATATGAGTTATGCAGAGTGGGTGTATGGGGCATTCCAGACTCATCGGGATTATGATTTGGAAACACTTTTTTTAGTTAGTCTAGTAGTCCGTTTTTTCACATGGAGTGCACGGTGTCAGGTATCCTTGCGGAGTAAAATCCTCCCTGTCGATGTGGTGGTGCAGGATATTCTGGGTGAGGTTGGGAAGATTCGGGGTCTTGAGAAAAACAGGTGGCAGCAGGAGGCCTGGATAAAGGCGTGGAGGAATATCAGGGCTCTGTAGCTGCTGCCTGTTGATCTCGGGGTGTGCGGCTTTTTCTATTCTTGATTCACTCCCCTAGATTTTCAGATCAAATATATTTTTGATAAAAGGCTCCATGCATGGTGACGGTGATGTTTCTTAGTCTGGCTTCTCGTAGGGATTATGTTTATTTTGTTCTTGTTCTTTCTGTTTGTATTTATATTCAATTATTTTGTAAATATGTTTTACTTATTTATTATGGTTTTATTGTATATGTTGTTGTTTGTAAGATTCTCAATAAACAAAATTAACCCCTCATAATGGGCACAGCAGGTGTACAGACCCGGGAACTCAGCACAGGGATGGTGGGAACCCCTCATAATGGGCACAGCGGGTGTACAGACCTGGGAACTCAGCACAGGGATGGTGGGAACCCCTCATAATGGGCACAGCGGGTGTACAGACCCGGGAACTCAGCACAGGGATGGTGGGAACCCCTCATAATGGGCAGCAGCGGGTGTACAGACCCGGGAACTCAGCACAGGGATGGTGGGAACCCCTTATAATGGGCACTGCAGGTGTACAGACCCGGGAACTCAGCACAGGGATGGTGGGAACCCCTTATAATGGGCACAGCGGGTGTACAGACCCGGGAACTCAGCACAGGGATGGTGGGAACCCCTCATAATGGACACAGCGGGTGTACAGACCCGGGAACTCAGCACAGGGATGGTGGGAACCCCTTATAATGGGCACAGCAGGTGTACAGACCTGGGAACTCAGCACAGGGATGGTGGGAACCCCTCATAATGGACACAGCGGGTGTACAGACCCGGGAACTCAGCACAGGGATGGTGGGAACCCCTTATAATGGGCACAGCGGGTGTACAGACCCGGGAACTGAGCACAGAGATGGTAGGAACGCCTCATAATGGGCACAGCAGGTGTACAGACCCGGGAACTCAGCACACAGATGGTAGGAACTTTACAGACCTGGGAACTCAGTTCAGGGATCGGACTAATAGAGACCCTGAGGGATAGAAGAGACTTCAGGTAGTTTTAGAGCTTGTTCACATTAGTCCCATTGGGCAGCATTGAGCAATACAGTCCTAACACATAGACAAGCTGAATTGCCTTATGTCTTATGCCGCGTACACACCATCACTTTATGTGATGAAAAAAAATGACGTTTTTAAAAACGTCACTTTAATTGACCGTGTGTGGGGGAAAACGTCGTTTTATGTCTTCTAAAAAACGACCAAAAAAAATTGAAGCATGCTTCAATTTTATGTGTCGTTTTTCAAAACGTCATTTTTTACTTCACAGAAATTGACCGTGTGTAGCAAAAACGTCGTTTAAAACGAAGTTTTTTCACCCGCGCATGCCCAGAAGCTACTTATGAAGCGAGCTTCAATGGAAAAACGTGGTGAACGTAACCTCGCTTTGCTAGAACATTGTGAGAAAAACAATGGTGTGTAGGCAACTTCGTCTTTGAAAATTGAAGTTTCAAAAACGTCATTTTTTACTTCACAGAAAATGTCGTTTTTTTTCATCACATAAAGTGATGGTGTGTACGGGGCATTAGGCCCTGTACACACGACCGAACATGTCCGCTGAAACTGGTCCGCGGACCAGTTTCAGCAGACATGTTCGGTCGTGTGTACGGCCGACCGGACAATTGTCCGGCGGATCGGACAGGTTTCCAGTGGACGAATGTTTCTTAGCATGCTAAGAAACATGTCCGCTGGAATCCTGTCCGTCGGACATGTTCGGTCGTCTGTACAGACTCACTGCACATGTCCGCTCGGCCGAAAGCCCTTGCATGCGTCGAAGTGATTGGACGCATGCGTGGAAGCATTGACCTTCCAGGGCCGCGCACGTCGTCGCGTCATCGTCGCAGGGACGGCGCGGCACGTCACCGCGTATCATGTCCGGGCGGATTTCTGTTTGATGGTGTGTACAACCATCAAACAGAAATCTCTGAGCGGACATATCCGCTGAAAACGGTCCGGCGGACCGTTTTCAGCGGACTGTCCGCTCGTCTGTACGGGGCCTTAATGCTTCAGTTCCGACCAACACACTGCATTGGGGTGCAGTAAAAAAAATAGGACTGGTTGCATTTGTATGCAGTACATTCCCTTGCCTTGCCCAGCATTCGCCAAACACGGAATATCAGTTTTAGGTGGTCTGACCCCTTTTATCAAACAATAAAAGAATCTTCTACTGAAGACTACAATATGTGTTTTCTGACCTGGAAATTATTTTCTGTTATCACCAATATTACTACTTTGTTACCATGATATTTATTTATTGCTCTCAAGTCTTCTATTATTTTACCACCTAAAGGCCGCTGTTTAATAACCAATGAAGGGTGCAGAATTATTTTATTAATCTGTAAGATAAAAAAACAGCTGCACAGATGATGACAAATACAGAAGAAACAATTATCCATCGCCAGTAGCTCCAAGAGCCGGGAATGGTGGAAGGTTTTTCTGAAAGAGAAAAAGAGCGAGACAAGTAATAAATGATTTGTAGTCAACGAAAATCTTATAACCCAACTGAACCCTGAATATTAGTTATTGTTAGCGTTGAGCGGAATACGCCATATTCGATTTCGCGATATATCACGAATATATAGCCGAATATTCGTGAAATATTCGCTAAAATCGAATATTCGTGATATTTAAAAAAAAAAAATAATTGCGAAATTTCGCTAATGCGAATTTATTGCGAACATTTTGCGAATTTTTTTTTTTTTTTTTCTGATTGGCTCTGATGCAAAAGAAGGGCGGAGAAAGTATTCTCGAATATTCGGAAATCGAATATTCGGAATATTTTATCAAAAAAAAAAAATGTTGTGAAATATTTTGACAACTGTGGTAGGAGAACTCTGATTGGCTCTGATGCAAAAGAAGGGTGGAGAAAGTATTTGCGAATATTCGGAAATCGAATATTCACGAATACTTTCTCCACCCTTTTTTTGCATCAGAGCCAATCAGAGTTGTCAAAATCTCGCAATCAATTTCGCATTCGCATTAGCGTAATTTCGATAAAATATCACCAATATTCGATTTCCGAATATTCGCGAATACTTTCTCCGCCCTTCTTTTGCGTCAGAGCCAATCGGAAAAAAATAAAATAAAAAAATAAATAAAAATTCGCAAAATGTTCGCAATAAATTCGCATTAGCGAAATTTCGCAATTTTTTTTTTTATATTCGGAATAGCGAATATTGTCCGCGAAATTCGAGATATTCGCGAATACTCGAATATGCCATATTCGAGCCGAATATTCGCAATACGAATATTCGTGAGCAACACTAGTTATTGTAATACAATCAGTCTGTGTATACAGGAACGAACATGCTGCCTGCTTTTCCCTTGTTATAACACTAAGTAAATGCAGCAGCATGATTTAGAACACTCTGTAATAGAAGCACGTAGGAGCAGGGCCGCCATCAGGAATTATGGGGCCTCTTACACAGCTTCAGGCATGGGCCCCCTGGAGCAGAGAACCCGGGGGGGGGGTGTTGCCGCCTCAAATTGAGAAGCGGGGGGTAGCCATCCGGGGCCTTAGGGACCTCTGGGCCCTTTAAAAATATATATATATATTAAAAAAAAAGGGGTGTTCCCATCCGGGGTCCTCCGGGCCCCTGGGCACCTCTGGACCCTTTAAAAAAAAAAAAAAAAAAAAAAAAATTGATCGTGACACAGAGCTGCAGAACCGGGAGAGGCCAGAGTAAACAAGCATCTCCCTGTTCTGCCTAGTGACAGGACACTGACTGCTGCTCCCTCTCATTGGGAGCAGCGATCAGTGACGTGTCACTTGTAGCCTACCCCCCCCCCACAGTTAGAATCTCTCACGAGGACACACTTAACCCATTCCTCGCCCTCTAGTGGTTAACCCCCTTCCCTGCCAGTGTCATTTACACAGTTATCAGTGCATTTTTATAGCACCGGTCGCTGTATAAATGACAATGGTCCCAAAATAAGGTCAAAAGTGTTCGCATAATGTCGCAATCACGATAAAAATCGCAGATTGCCGCCATTACTAATTAAAAAAATATAATAATAATAATACAAATGCCATAAAACTATCCCCTATTTTGTAGACACTATGGGCCAGATTCACAAAGAGATACGACGGTGGATCTACAGATACCCCATCGTATCTCTGACTTACACTGGTCCTATCTATGCGCCTGATTCATAGAATCAGTTACGCATAGATAGGGCTGAGATCCGACAGTGTTACAATGTGTTACACTGTCGGATCTTTTTTTCAATTTAAAAATGGCGCCGGGGGCGTTCCCGCTGATTTACGATAAATAATATGTAAATCAGCGAGATACGCAAATTCACGAACGTACGCGGACCCGACGCAGTCTTCTTACGACATTTCCGTAGCGGCGTACCCATCGTATACTTACCCCTGCTTTCATCAGGCGCAGCCAATGTTAAGTATAGCCGACGTTCCCGCGTCGAATTTAAATTTTTTAACGTCGTTTGCGTAAGTCGTTCTCGAATACGGACGGACGTCGTTTAGGTAAGCGTCGCAACCACTGACGTCCTAGCGACGTCAGTGGGAGCAATGCACGCCGGGAAATTTCGCGGACGGCGCCTGCGCATTTAAATCGCCGCCTGATTTAAATAGTACACTCCCCTAGCCGCGGAATTTGAATTCCGCCGGGGGATTTAGGATCCGCCGCCGCAAGTTTGGAGGTAAGTTGTTTGTGAATTAGCCACTTGCCTCCTAAACTTGCGGGAGCGGATCTTAATTCACGTAGATCGAGCGGCTCTATAGATCCGCTGCGCTACGTGAATCTGGCCCTATAACTTTTGCGCAAACCATTCAATAAACGATTATTCGGATTTTTTTTTTTTTTACCAAAAATATGTAGAAGAATACGTATAGGCCTATAGTGAGGAAAAAAATGTTTTTTTTTTAAATATATTTTTGGGGATATTTATTATAGTAAAAAACTATTACTTTTTTTTTTTTTTCAAAATTGTCGCTCTATTTTTGTTTATAGCGCAAAAAATAAAAACCGCAGAGGTGATCAAATACCACCAAAAGAAAGCTCTATTTGTGGGGGGAAAAAAGACGTCAATTTTGTTTGGGAGCCACGTCGCACGACCGCGCAATTGTCAGTTAAAGCGTCGCAGTCCCGAATCGCGAAAAGTGCCCTGGTCATTTGGCCAGCCAAATCCTCCGGGGCTGAAGTGGTTAAGTAAATTGCTAATATTTTTGCAGTTATTTTTAAATCATTTTTTCAAGTTCTCATTTTCATAAAGTTGGTCTATCGGATTTAAAATTACTCCATACAAGCTGTATTAATGTACACGTTGTTTGACAACAAATATCATATGTCTTAAATAAAAAGTGTTTTTATTTATTTGTTTATCTTATATGTCTCTTCAATATACTAGCACCTAGAAAATCCCGCCAAAAAACATTTCTTTGTCCATCTAGTCTATTCAGGGATGTTGGTGCGTGTTCTGCCCCTATCACCATTCCAAATCACCACCCCTCTATTGATTATTTATCATTATATTATTACTTCATCATCAGTCAGATAAGACCTTGCTTGGCTGCTCTTTGTGCCCCATTGGGGGTCATCCTCCTTGATTCAGGCACCCATCTTTGGAGTTGCATGGAGCCCAGCTTGGGCGAGTGGCGGTGTGGTTGGTCTTGGCAGGCAATGTTTTTGACAGTTTTCTTGAGCATGGAAATCGAAATACTATGTCCTAAATGTATGTTCTTTTTATACATTTAGTGATGTGTGTCGTACCACCTTAACCACTTGCTTACTGGGCACATATACCCCTTCCTGACCAGGTGAAATTCCAGCTTCCGGCACTGCGTCGCTTTAACTGACAATTGCGCGGTCATGCGACGTGGCTCCCAAACAAAATTGACGTCCTTTTTTCCCCACAAATAGAGCTTTCTTTTGGTGGTATTTGATCACCTCTGCGGTTTTTATTTTTTGCGCTATAAACAAAAATAGAGCGACAATTTTGAAAAAAAAAAAATCGCAAGAAGCGTCTGGTTTGCGCAAAAGTTATTGCGCTTACAAAATAGGGGACAGAATTATTATTTATTATTATTTTTTTTTACTACTAATGGCGGCGATCAGCATTTTTTTTCGTGACTGCGACATTATGGCGGAGACATCGGACACTTTTGACACATTTTTGGCGCCATTCACATTTATACAGCGATCAGTGCAATAAATATGCACTAATTACTGTATAAATGTGACTGGCATTGAAGGGGTTAACACTAGGGGGTGAGGAAGGGGTTAAATGTGTACCCTGAATTGTGTTACTAACTGTGGGGGAAGGGGGGTGACTGGGGGAGGTGACCGATCTGTGTCCCTATGTACAAGGGACACAGATCGGTCTCCTCTCTCCCCTGACAGGACGTGGAGCTCTGTGTTTACACCCCATCATTACACACAGAGCTCCACGTCCCTGGCGGACATCGCGGCCGGCAGGCACTCGCATCGGCATCTCAGCGATGCGGCTGCGCGCGCAGCCCGTAAAAACACGGCCAGTCAGAGATGTAGAGCCACCCTGCGGCCGTACAAAGTCGTACGGCCGTCGGGAAGTGGTTAAAGGATCACTAAAGTTATTTTTTTTTTTTTTTAAATAACAAACATGTTATACTTACCTCCACTGTGCGGCTCGTTTTGCACAGAGTGGCCCCCGATCCACGTCTTCTGGGGTCTCTCGGCGGCTGTCTCGGCTCCACCCCTGCAAGGACTCAACACCTTAATGCGAGCACGCGTGGTGTTGAGTGCTTGCGGGCGCGCTCCCGTGATACAGCCGGCGGCCATAGCTGCCGACTGTATCACTCAGTGCCACGTCATTGGATGTGATTGACAGCAGCGTGAGCCAATGGCTGCGCTGCTTTCAATCAACCAATGAATGACTAGGGAAGATGGCCGAGAAGCCTGCGCGTTCACAGCGTGGGACTTTCGAGGGGGTCAGGTAAGTAAAGGGAGGGGGTTCAGGGGGCCTCTAATACTCAGATGTTTTTTCACCTTAATGCATAGAATGCATTTGGAAGAGAACTGTCAGTGCACCAATGCCAATGCGCATGCGCAGAGGAGCGTGCACATTTGCGGGAGCGCGTCCACGCGTTCCCTTGGCGCCAGATGGCCTATTTAAGGGGCGCACTGATCCCAGTCTAGTGCTGACGGATCTCAGCTGTTCCGGTACCTGAATCCTGTGTTTATCTGCCTGTCTACTGTTACTGAACCTTGGCTTTCCCTGAACCTGCTACTGGATTTCACTACACTTCTGATTATCGGTTCCTGAACTCTGTTCCCTACTCTGAACTTGCTCCTGCCTGATGACTTTGCACCTTGCTGCCCGTCTGTTACTGAACTTGGCTATCCGTGTGACTACGCTCCTGTCTCCTGTTTGGCTCTACTCTGCTTCCCGGGTATCTGCAACTCCGTGCCTGCGACCTGCTGCGACTTGCTGCCTTCCAAGAATCGCATCATCTGCTTCAGGCTTCCAGAGCTTCATCTGCAGGCACTCCCGTCCCTCCGGGGGCCTTGGTTTCTCCTGTCTCCACTCTCAACGGGACCAGGGCCGGAGATACAAGAGAGGCTGACCTCGTCACTTCAGACTCCGTCCAGGTACGTGACAGCATTAAGGTGAAAAAACATTTCCCTTTACAACCCCTTTAATATATCCCCTGAGGAAGCCCACGGTGGCGAAACATGTCGGGATAAATTTATTACCATCTGCACGACAAGATACCCATTTCATATCTGGCATTCTTCCATACAAGCTGTATTAACCACTTAAGGACCGGACCAATATGCTGCTAAATGACCCAAGGGGTTTTTACAATTCGGCACTGCGTCGTTTTAACAGACAATTGCGCGGTCTTGCGACGTGGCTCCCAAACAAAATTGGCGTCCTTTTTTTCCCACAAATAGAGCTTTCTTTTGGTGGTATTTGATCACCTCTGCGGTTTTTATTTTTTGCGCTATAAACAAAAATAGAGCGACAATTTTGAAAAAAAATGCAATATTTTAAAATTTTTGCTGTAATAAATATCCCCCAAAACGATATAAAAAAACATTTTTTTCCTCAGTTTAGGCCGATACGTATTCTTCTACCTATTTTTGGTAAAAAAAAATCGCAATAAGCGTTTATCGGTTGGTTTGCGCCAAATTTATAGCGTTTACAAAATAGGGGATAGTTTTATTGCATTTTTACAAATTTTTTTTTTTACTACTTATGGCGGCGATCAGCATTTTTTTTTTCGTGACTGCGACATTATGGCGGACACTTCGGACAATTTTGACACATTTTTGGGACCATTGTCATTTTCACAGCAAAAAATGCATTTAAATTGCATTGTTTATTGTGAAAATGACAGTTGCAGTTTGGGAGTTAACCACAGGGGGGCGCTGAAGGAGTTTCGTTTCACCTAGTGTGTGTTTACAACTGTAGGGGGGTGTGGCAGTAGGTCTGACGTCATCGATCGTGTCTCCCTATAAAAGGGATCACACGATCGATGCAGCCGCCACAGTGAAGCACGGGGAAGCCGCGTTTACATACGGCTCTCCCCGTTCTTCAGCTCCGGGGAGCGATCGCCGCACTCCAGCATAGAATCAGATACGCATAGATAGGGCTAAGATCTGACAGGTGTAACTGTGTTACACTGTCGGATCTTTTTTTCAATTTAAAAATGGCGCCGGGGGCGTTCCCGCTGATTTACGATAAATAATATGTAAATCAGCGAGATACGCAAATTCACGAACGTACACGGACCCGACGCAGTCTTCTTACGACGTTTCCGTAGCGGCGTACCCGTCGTATACTTACCCCTGCTTTCATCAGGCGCAGCCAATGTTAAGTATGGCCGACGTTCCCGCGTCAAATTTAAATTTTTTAACGTCGTTTGCGTAAGTCGTTCTAGAATACGGATGGACGTCGTTTACGTAAGCGTCGAAACCACTGACGTCCTAGCGACGTCAGTGGGAGCAATGCACGCCGGGAAATTCCCCGGACGGCGCATGCGCATTTAAATCGGCGCGGGAACGCGCCTGATTTAAATAGTACACTCCCCTAGCCGCGGAATTTGAATTCCGCCGGGGGATTTAGGATCCCCCGCCGCAAGTTTGGAGGTAAGTTGTTTGTGAATTAGCCACTTGCCTCCTAAACTTGCGGGAGCGGATCTTAATTCACGTAGAACGAGCGGATCTATAGATCCGCTGAGCTACGTGAATCTGGCCCTGTGTTTTTATCTCATAGGTCTTAAATAAAAAGTGTTTTTTTTTTTTTATCTTACATGTCTCTTCAACATACTAGCACCTAGAAAATCCTGCCAAAAACATTTCTTTGTCCATACAATACATAATCAATATTTGCAGTTGGCTACAATAAACTCTACACTTACCTGATACATGAAGAGATAAAATGTTCTGACAGTTTCCGATGCTTGTTGATAAATCACAGGAGTAATTCCCGGAGTCGCTGGGCTGGGCGTCCGTTATCCGGAGGTTGGTCGGATCCTGGAAGGAGTATCTGGGCTCTGAGAAGTTGGACGCTGTCTCATTCGGTTTTAGTGTTGTAGCGAACCGCAGAATGTGAGAATTGTTGTTTTTTCCCCAAATAATCTGCGTTATGTCGTCTCTGGTCACTGATTTATTACATCCCTCCTGACAGGATAAGGTCACCGTGTCTCCCAAATAAATTTCCTTACCATTGTTGAGTGACACCAAACCTGGAATAAATGAGAGAGCGCCCCTATCAGTGTCAGAACCCAGAGGGGTCTTTATATAATACATATAATACAATATACAGAATAATGGATACCTGAAGCCAGGGACAGGTACAGACAGATCACAGTGAAACCTTCGGGACTCCGGGTCATGGTATCGATCAGTAGACAGAACCGATCACCTATGTATGATGTATGGAAGATAATCTTCTGTGTCCTCCAGAGTATTTCTCTGTAATTTCTACACCCGGATTACAGAGGATGTGATGGTCACCCGGCTCCCACCACATCCTTTATAAAAGTGAATGTTGCTTTTCCTCTGCATAGTGTGAGGCATATTATGAGTCTATTTAAAGGACGGAAGCCTTAAAAAAGTTGTATATAAAATAAAATCACTTTCATGCGGATCGTTCGTCTGTTTTTCATCTACCGTATTTATCTCCCGCGTATACCGCGCACCCCTAAAGTTGCCCCCAATTCTGTGGAAAACACGAGGGAATCTCCGCTGGAAACGGTCCGCCGGACCGTTTCCAGCGGAGATTTCTCCTCCGGATTTGGATCCGATGGCTTGTACTCACCAAAATCCGCGCGGAATTCATCCGCGGTGACGTGTCGCGCCGTCGCCGCGATGATGACGTGGCGACGTGCGCAACGCTGAACGGTAAGTACTTCCACGCATGCGTCGAATCATTACTAAACAGGGGAGCGGACGGATTGATCCGGTGAGCATGCTAAGAAATTTATATCCGCTTGAAATCGATCAAAAAATGTCCGCGGATAAATATACGCTAGGCCGTACAGACGACCGGATTTATCCGCTGGAACTGATCCGCGGATCAATTCCAGCTGATAGATCCGGTGGTGTGTACGAGGCCTTACAGTTTTGGTGTCTTGCGCAGCGTCCATCGGCGGGCCTCGTCGGGTCCGGCGATCGTCTGCGGCTTCGGGTGTCCTCTTCGTCGGGTCCGGCGTCCTTCTGCGGCTTAGGGTGTCCTCTCCGTCGGGTCCGGCGTCCTTCTGCGGCTTCGGGTGTCCTCTTCGTCGGGTCCGGCGTCCTTCTGCGGCTTCGGGTGTCCTCTTCGTCGGGTCCGGCGTCCTTCTGCGGCGTCCTCGCGTCCTCCCTGCTCTTTTCCCGAGTTTGAATACTGCGCCGACATATACAGAGCGCAGTACACTCGTGTATTGTCGGCAATGCCTCGGCAACTCTCGCGCTGACGTCCTGTACGTCCAGGACGTGAGCGCGGAAGGAGCCGAGACTGCCCGACTATACCCGAGTGTGCTGCGCTCGGTATATGTCGGCGCAGTATTCAAAACTCGGCGCGGGAAAGCGGGTATCGGCGTATACCGCGCACCCACGATTTTGCCCTGATTTTCAGGGCAAAAAAGTGCGTGGTATACGCCGATAAATACGGTATTTGTTGATGGATGAAAAACTGACATTTAAAGGGGTTGTAAAGGTAATTTTTTTTCTTCCTAAATAGCTTCCTTAGTGCAGTCCTCCTTCACTTACCTCATCCTTCCATTTTGCTTTTAAATGTCCTTATTTCTTCTGAGAAATCCTCACTTCCTGTTCTTCTGTCTGTAACTCCACACGGTAATGCAAGGCTTTCTCCCTGCTGTGGAGTGTCGTGCTCGCCCCCTCCCTTGGACTACAGGAGAGTCAGGACGCCCACTAACACGCAGCTCCTTTCTCTATCTGCAACGTAGAGAGCGTCCTGACTCTCCTGTAGTCCAAGGGAGGGGGGCGAGCCTGTGCCTGTTACAGACAGAAGAACAGGCACAGGTGAGGGCCGGCAGCCTTAAGCCTGGGAGGCAAGTCCAGTCAAGTGGCCCATTGAACCGCCGAATCAGCTGACCATCCATGGCCCACCAGGTTTTTCAATGCAGCCTCACCAGTGCCCATTAATGCAGCCTGATCACTGGGGAAGGTTACATGGGGTGTATGGAGGGGAGATGGAGGGTCAGTTAGGGGTGTAAGGGTCTCTCACCTCAGTGATCTCAGCTCAGCAGGTCCTTGCACGCCACGTCCCGACTCCCTGGCACGCCCTGCCTCTGCCTGCTTCCCAGAATCCGGTCCCAGGCAGTTGTAGTTTCCTCTGCGCTGCTCTGTTTTCCACCCACTTGGAGCTAGAGCACGGACTACAACTCCCGGAATGCAACAGCTAGTGGTCGGTCGCCATGGCCGTGCCCCCGGCCCAACTTCCTAGACCAGAATAAAAAAGAAAATGCTAGCGGGCAGCGGCTGCCATTTTGAATATAAGTTGGGGTGGCCTGGGAGGCAATTGCCACCCTGCCCCCTGACCCAGCCCTCCCCTGAACAGGAAGTGAGGATTTCTCAGAAGAAATAAGGACATTTAAAAGCAAAATGGAAGGATGAGGTAAGTGAAGGAGGACTGCACTAAGGGAAAGGAAGCTATTTAGGGAAAAAAAAACTGTACTTTTACAACCCCTTTAATGCATTCCTATGGAAAAACGGATGGCAACAGATGAACATCTCTTTTTCATCCGCTTCCATCAACATCCGTTTTTTTTGAACGGTTGAAAGCCCTAGTTTTCATCCCGTAAAAAAAAAAAAACGGAATGTAAATGGACGAACGGCCAGTTTTTGCATGAAAAAAATTACTCCCGGACCATTTGGCTGGCCAAAGACCAGGCCACTTTTTTTACGATTCGGCACTGCGTCGCTTTAGCTGGAATCTTCGCTCTTGATATCCATCCATCCCATGGGGGATAAGGTGCAGCCAGACTCCCATCTTGGAGTCATAGCATCTGGTGAGTGGCTTGTGAGTGGGGTGCGCACTTCTGGGTGTGAATAAATCTCTATTTACATTGGAGAATGGAATTTTAACACATTTGTGTATTAACCACTTAAGACCCGGACCTTTAGGCAGCTAAAGGAACCGGCCAGTTTTCGCGATTCGGCACTGCGTCGCTTTAAATGACAATTGAGCGGTCGTGCGGCGTGGCTCCCAAACAAAATTGGCGTCCCTTTTTTCCCACAAATAGAGATTTATTTTGGTGGTATTTGATCACCGCTGCGGTTTTTATTTTTTGCGCTATAAACAAAAATAGAGCGACAATTTTGAAAAAAAAATCAATATTTTTAACTTTTTGCTATAATAAATATCCCCAAAAAATATATATAAAAAAAATGTTTTCCTCAGTTTAGGCCGATATGTATTCTTCTACCTATTTTTGGTAAAAAAAATCACAATGAGTGTTTATTGGTTGGTTTGCGCAAAATTTATAGCGTTTACAAAATAGGGGATAGTTTTATTGCATTTCTATAAAAAAAATTTTTTACTACAAATGGCGGCAGTCAGCAGTTTTTTTTTGTGACTGCGACATTATGGCGGACACTTCGGACAATTTTGACACATTTTTGGGACCATTGTCATTTTCACAGCAAAAAATGCATTTAAAATGCATTGTTTACTGTGAAAATGACAATTGCAGTTTGGGAGTTAACCACAAGGGGGCGCTAAAGGGGTTATGTATGACCTCATCTGTGTTTCTAAATGTAGGGGGGTGTGGCTGTAGGTGTGACATCATTTATTGTGATTCCCTATATAAGGGATCACACGATCGATGACGGCGCCACAGTGAAGAACGGGGAAGCTGTGTTTACACACAGCTCTCCCCGTTCTTCAGCTCCAGGGACCGATCGCGGGACTCCAGTGGCGATCGGGTCCCGCGGTCACGGAGCTTCGGACCGGGTGGCGGTAGCGCACCGCGGGCGCGCGCCTACGACCCACGGCTGGGCACTTAAAGAGGACGTACCTGTACGTGCTTGTGCCCAGCCGTGCCATTCTGCCGACGTATATGTGCAGGAGGCGGTCCTTAAGCGGTTAATGAACGTTTTGCACAAGAACACTTTGATTTTTCTGATGGACATTTACAGGACCATATATGAACTTTCCTTATTATATTTCTATTATTATTTTGTTTAGTGTCATTTGTTTAGATGCGGCATTCGTTATTTTGGATAATTTGTAACTTCAGATAAATTCGTATTCATTACATTCACTAACAGCCAAATTTGAAATTGAAATTCCAATACCTATAATTTAATAGTCAGTTAGTTATTATTTAGAATTTTGTGATTTTTGGATTTTCGTTCTTTCTCATTTCCCAAATTCAGAATTTTTTCATTTTCGAATTTATGAATTTTCAAATTCAGAATTTTTCTAATTTACGAATTTACAAATTCAGAATTTTACAAATTTTTCAAATTTAAGAATACCAAATTTCCGAATTTACAATTTACAAATTTACAAATTCTTCTAATTTCCCGAATTCAGAATTTCCAAATGACCAATTTCCGAATCTTAACAATTTACAAATTTTTCGAATTTATGAATTACAAATTTTTCGAATTTCCAAATTCATGATTTTTTTTCGATTTTTTTCAAAAAAAAAATCAAAAAACGAATGAAACGAAAACGAATACATTTTTTGGCAGTGCAAAAGTCAGTTAGTTATTATGTAGAATTTAGTGATTTTTGGATTTTCGTTCTTTCTCATTTCTGAATTACCCAAATTCAGAATTTTTTCATTTTCGAATTTATGAATTTTCAAATTCTGAATTTTTCTAATTTACGAATTTATGAATTCCGGATATACAAATTTACAAATTCCGAATTTTTTGAATTCAAGAATTCCAAATTTACGAATTTACAAATTGCAAATTTACAAATTTTTCTAATTTACGAATTTATGAATTCCGAATTTCCAAATTAGCAATTTACGAATTTTAAGAATTTACAAATATGCGAATTTATGAATTACAAATTTTCGAATTTTCAAATTCATGATTTTTTTTTTAATTTTTGAAAAAAAAAATCTAACGAATGAAACGAAAACGAACACATTTTTTGGCAGTGCACATGTCTATTAAAATGCCTGAACTTTTAATTACCGTATTTATCTGGCTATAGCGCGCACCGGCGTATAGCGCACACCCCAAGTCTAAAAGGAAAATTTTTTAGGAAAAAAAATGAATTACTTACAGTTTGAATGCCCCTCGTCTGTGTCTTGCCCGGCGTCCATCGGCGGCCTTGTCCGGTCTGGCGTCCGTCTTCGGCCTTGGTGGTGTCCTCCCCTCTTCTCCCTCGCTGTCTCTGAGTGCCGCCGCCGACATATACCGAGAGCAGTACACCCGGCCACGCTCGGCTCCTCTCGCATAAAGGCTAGGAGGCGGCACAGGGCGCAACCGCGAGCGGAGCCGAGCCTAGCCGAGTGTACTGCGCTCGGTATATGTCGGCGGCGGCGCTCAGACAGCGCGGATCGGCGTATAACGCGCACCCATGATTTCCCCCTGATTTTAAGGGGAAAAAAGTGCACGTTATACGCCGATAAATACGGTACTACACTATGAGTTCCTGCTTTGCCTCTCCCTCTTACTGAGCCTATTGATGACCGTCCTGGTTATGTGATAATCCACCTTGGAATCTCGACTCTTGATATCCATCCATCCATCCCATGGGGGATAAGGTGCAGCCAGACTCCCATCTTGAAGTCATAGCATCTGGTGAGTGGCTTGTGAGTGGAGTGCGCACTTCTGGGTGTGAAGAAATCTCTATCCACGTTGGAGAATGGAATTCTAACACATTTGTGTATTAATGAACTTTTTGCACAAGAACACTTTGGGCCAGATTCACAGTGCAAGTTCACCGGCGTACTTTCAAATTTGCCGCGTCGTATCTTTAGTTTGAATCCTCAAACCAAGATATGGCGGCTTTTGGCTTCGATCCGACAGGCGTACGACTTTGTACGCCTTCGGATCGTAGGTGTAATACTTCGGCGCCCGCTGGGTGGAGTTCGCGTCGTTTTCCGCATCGGGTATGCTAATTAGCTTTTTCCGTCGATCCACGAAGGTACGCGTGGCCGTTGCATTCTCTTACGTCGTCGCTAGTTGGCTTTTCCCGGCGTATAGTTAAAGCTGCTCTTTTGAGGCGTATAGATAGACCTTTTTTTTTTTTTTTTTTGCGTAAGTCGTCCGTGAATAGGAAAGGACGTAACTCACGTCTAAGTTAAAGAAATGACGTCGGTGCGACGTCATTTCGCGCAAAGCACGGCGGGAAATTTCGAAACGGAGCATGCGCAGTTCAATCGGCACGGGGACGCGCTTCATTTAAATGAATCACGCCCCCTACCCGCCGATTTGAATTACACGCCGAGAGATACACTACGCCGCCATAACTTACGGTGCAAAATCTTCCTGGATTCGACTTAGAGCCAGGTAAGATACGGCGGCGTAGCGTATCTCTGATACGCTGCGCCTGGGCATTTCTATGTGAATCTGGCCCTTTGATTTTTCTGATGGATTTCACTGGACCATATATGAACTTTCCTTATTATATTTCTATTTGCACAGATGATGGTTTTTTGACTTTCATAAACTTTTCACTTGATTGGATAATTGTTACGAATGTACACCCTTTATTTGGATAGCGCAACACATTTTACAATTGATTCGTTTTTGGTAAGGTTTTCATTTATAGAATATTCCACAAAATAGACACCAAACCTGGAATAACTCAGAGATCACCCATCTCGGTATCGGAACCCAGAGGGGTCTTCATATAATACATATAAGAAGATACATACAGAATAATGGATACCTGGAGCCAGGGACAGGGACAGACAGATCATGGTGATCTTTTTGGGATGCCGGGTGATCGTACCGATCATTACACGGAACCGGCCATATACAGTATGTGTGATGAACGGCAGATAATCTTCTGTGTCATTTATTTCTCTGTAAATTCTACAGAGGATGTGATGGTCACCCGGCTCTGACCACATCCTGTATAAGAGTGAATAGTGGGCAGTGTGTTATGGGTCTGTTCAGAGGACAGAAACTATAAGAAAATATTACCCATATGTCCTCTGGTTGAAGGAGTTATACCAGGGCCATCTATGCAGCTGCAGCCATGCCCTTGGGGCACTATTCCTCCCACTGACACCAATGATGGGGCATTATTTTTCCACCGACCCAAATGATGGGACACTATTCCTCCCACTCATACCAATGATGGGGCACTATTCCTTCCACTCATACCAATGATGGGGCACTATTCCTCCCACTGACACCAATGATGGGACACTATTCTTCCCACTGATACCAATGATGGGACACTATTCCTCCCACTGACACCAATGATGAGACACTATTCCTCCCACTAACACCAACGATGGGACACTATTCTTCCCACTGATACCAATGATGGGACACTATTCCTTCTACTGACACCAATGATGGGACACTATTCCTCCCACTGACACCAATGATGGGACACTATTCCTCCCACTGACACCAGTGATGGGACACTATTCCTCCCACTGACACCAGTGATGGGGCACTATTCCTTCCACTGATACCAATGATTGGGCACTATTCCTCCCACTGACACCAGTGATGGGGCACTATTCCTTCCACGGACACCAATGATGAGACATTATTCCTCCCACTGGCACCAATGATGAGACACTATTCCTCCCACTGACACCAATGATGGGGTACTATTCCTCCTTCTACTGACCACAGGCGCTATTTAATTTCTTTACCCCCCCTGACTACAAAGCCTGAGGCATTATTTACTCCCACAGAATACAGGACATTTTCTTTCCCTAAAGGCTGCAGTCTGGCCCCCTAAAGTCTGAGGGAAAGTAGACTGGCCATTTGCTTAAAAAGTTTGGACACCGCTGGACTTAGAACCAGGAAGCAACAAATATTTTGTCACTTCTGGTTTCAGTTGACTGTAAACAGGCCGCTTCCAGCATGTGAAAGCATCTGATCAACTGATCTTGGTTTTAAGGGCAGAGGAGAGCTGTGGGGTCTAATAGACCCCTGATGTCTCCGTAGAGAGTACCTTTTACTTCCCGTGCTATCACAAGAGGTGTTGTTCATTCCTTGTGATAGCAATAAAGTTATTCAAACTTTCTTTCAAAAATATTTAATAATATGTAAAAAAAATGTAAAGCTCCCCCGCGCTCAAGCGCAAAGGCGAATGCATAATTAGGTTGCACATGCATATGTAAACGGTGTTCACACTAGACATGTGAAGTGTCACTATGAACAGTATAGCGAGAACAATAACTCTAGCACAAGACCTCCTGTGTAACTCTAAACTGGTAACCAGTAAAGGCTTATAAAGCGTCGCCTATGGAGATTTTTAAGTACCATAGCTTGGCGCCGTTCCATGAGTGTGCGCAATTTTAAAGCATGACATGGCAGGTATCTCTTTACCCACAGAAGATATCACTGGATTAATGGACTTTGCGTGATATATATATATATATATGTGTTATAAGTTTTGTAACCACTAGAGGTCACTGGTTGTACATATTAATGTTACTGTGATATATGTGTTATCATTTTTGTTTCCAGTAGAGGTCACTGGTTGCACATACCACTTTCAGTGTGATATACAGTGAAACTTCGGATTGCGAGTAACGCGGTTAAAGTGGTTGTAAACCCAACCACACAACTTGCCACTACAGGTAAGCCTAGATTAAGGCTTACCTGTAGGTGCAAGAAATATCTTCAAAACCTACACGGTTTAGGAGATATTTACAATAATGACAAGCGCCGATGTCTACGGCACATGCGCGCCATAGACAACGGCGCAGGCGCACTGAGCATGCCGTTTTTGTGAATGGCATTATTGGGGTCAATGACGTATTTATGCACATGTGTGGGGACCTGCCCGTCCCGCGCACATGCGCCGGAGTGACGTCATCGCCGCTCCGGCAAATCACAGCGCCGGAGCGGCGATAACAGAAAAGAAGATGAGAGGGGACCTGGCAGCAGCGGTGGCAGAGGGAAACGAAGAGGACTTTGGTGGCATCTATCTCACGTAAGTGCCTTTCTCTTGCAGGTTTCCCCCCCCCCCCGTTTTTCGGGGGGGTTTACTTCCTTTTTACCAAGCGTTTCGCAATACGAGCATTTTAAAAAAAAATCCTGACTCAGTTTGCAAGTGTTGTATTGCAACACAAGCAGGATTCAAGACACAGCGATGTGCAGTACCACATTTGGGCAAAGGTGCGGGGGCGCCGGAGCTGCCCGGAAATACTCTGAAAAACGTGGAAATACACCGAGCCTTTCAGCCTAGCTGTCCCCGAATATTTCCGAGGCTCTCCGGCGCCCCACCTCTGGCCACATGCGGTATTGCATGCCATAGAAGTCAATGTAGAACAAATTATTTTAATTATGGGGAAACTCGCTTTGATATGCGAGTGCTTTAGATTACGAGCATTCTCCTGGAATGGATTATGCTCGTAATCCAAGGTTCCACTGTATATATATATACAAATATATTTTTGGCGTCCTATGCAGCACTCCCACTAGGGGTCACTATTTTATTTATTTTGTATTTGCATCACTTATAGCCAGATTCAGGTAGAGTTACGCAGGCCTATCAGTAGATACGCCGTCGTAACTCCGAATCTGCGCCGTTGTATATTTAAGTGTATTCTCAAATTGAGATACACTTAAATCTAGCTAAGATACGACCGCCGGCGCCGGCGTATCTTAGCTGTCTATTTCCGCCGGCCGCTAGGGGCGTGAACGCTGATTTACGCCTAGAATGCGTAAATCAGCGAGATACGCCTATTTACGAACGTACGCTTGCCCGTCGCAGTAAAGATACGCCGTTTACGTAAGGCGTTTTCAGGCCTAAAGATATTCCACCAAAAAGATGACGCAGCCAATGTTAATTATGGACGTTGGAACCGCGTCGAATTCTAAAATGTATACGTCGTTTGCGTAAAAATTGCGTGAATGGGGCTGGGCGTAATTTACGTTCACGTCGAAACCAATAAAGTCTTTGCGGCGTAATTTGGAGCATTGGGATATGTCCACAAACGGCGAATGCGCCGTTCGTTCAAAACGTCATTTACGTGGGGTCATGGTTTATTTACATAAAACACGCCCACTTCTTCACAATTTGAATTAGGCGCTCTTACGCCGGCACATTTACGCTACGCCGCCGTAACTTAGGACGCAAGTCCTTGGTGAATACAGCACTTGCCTCTCTGACTTAGGGCGGCGTAGCGTATATGAGATACGCTACGCCTGCCTAACGTTAGGCACTTCTTCCTGAATCCAGCTATTAGTGTTTTTTTGGGAAAAGAGGGAGCGCTTCACATATTTTTCTTTTTACTCTGGTCTGCTAATAACAGTTATGCCGCGTACAGACGATCGGACATTCCGGCAACAAAACCGTGGATTTTTTTACCGACGGGTGTTGGTTCCAACTTGTCTTGCATACAAATGTCCGATGGAGCCTACAAGCGGTCGGAATTTCCGACAACAAGCTCCCATCGAACATTTGTTGACGTAAATTCCGAGCGTGTGTACTCGGCATTAGTGTTAAGCAGCAACCTCTTAGATAGCGCTTTATATTAGTGGCGCAGAAGCACGTTTCCTTTTATTTTGTATCTCTTTACTCAGCATAACATTGGCCCAGATTCTCATACAATTACGTTGCTCCTGGGCAGCGTAACGTATGTGATTTACGTTACACCGCCGCAGGTTTACAGCGTTAGTGCCTGATTCTCAGAACACTTACCTGTAAACTTGCGGCGGTGTATCGTAAAAGCGCTCGGCGCAAGCCCGCCCAATTCAAATGGGGCGGGCACCATTTAAATTAGGTGCGCTCCCGCGCCGAGCGTACTGCGCATGCTCCGTCGGGTAAATTACCCGACGTGCATTGCGCTAAATGATGTCGCCCCGACGTCATTTGCTTAGACGTTAATGTAAATGACGTCCAGCGCCATTCACGGACGTCTTACGCAAACAACGTAATTTTTTTAAATTTCGACGCGGGAACGACGGCCATACTTAACATTGGTTGCCCCTCATAATAGCAGGGGCAACTTTACGCGTCGCTTAAGCTACCGAAACTTCGTAAATTCTCAGCGTCGACCGTGCGTATGATCGGGAATCTCGCGTAATTACCTAGTTTGCATAGACAACGGGGAAACGACGATGCGACACCTAGCGGCGGGAAAAAAATTGCATTTAAGATCTGACAGCGTAAGAGCCTTACGCCTGTCAGATCTAATGGGTATCTATGCGTAACTGATTCTAAGAATCAGTCGCATAGATACCCGGGGCCAGATTAGGACTTACGACGGCGCAAATGGTGTTGCGTCGTCGTAACGCCATTGAGAATCTGGGCCAATATCTTTTATATTTTACCCAAAAAATTGGGTATTATATTGTGTTTTTGTGCATTAAAATACAAAAAAAGTGTATTTTTCCCTACAACACGTCGTTTGAAAAACTGCTGCGCAAATACCGTGTGCCATAAAAAAAATTGCAACACCCACCATTTTGTTGTCTAGGGCCTAAGAAATTTATTAGCAATTTTTTTTTTTTTTGGAGTTTTACATGTAGGAGAGAAGTGTCAGTATAGGCCTGGTGTTGAAGTGATTAACCAGTTAAGACCCAGACCATTATGCAGGTAAAGGACCCGGATCCTTTTTGCGATTTGGCACTGTGTCGTGCGGCGTGACTCCCAAACAAAATTGGCGTCCTTTTGTCCCCACAAATAGAACTTTCTTTTGGTGGTATTTGATCACCTCTGCGGTTTTTATTTTTACGCTATAAACAAAAATAGAGCGTCAATTAAAAAAAAAAATGCAATATTTTTTACTTTTTGTTATAATAAATATCCCCAAAAAATATATAAAACCTTTTTTTCCTCAGTTTAGGCCGATAGGTATTCTTCTACCTATTTTTGGTAAAAAAAAAATCGCAATAAGCATTTATTCATTGATTTGCGCAAAATTTATAGCGATTACAAAATAGGGGATAGTTTTATGGCATTTTTATAAAAAAAATTTTTTTTACTACTAATGGCGGTGATCAGCGATTTTTTTTCGTGACTGCGACATTATGGCAGACACATCGGACACTTTTGACAAATTTTTGGGACCATTGTCATTTTCACAGCGAAAAGTGCTATAAAAATGCACTGAATACTGTGAAAATTACAATGGCAGTGAAGGGGTTAACCACTAGGGGGCGCTAAGGGGTTAAGTGTGCTTTAAGGGAGTGATTCTTACTGTAGGGGGGCGTGGCTTGGAGTGACACGCCACTGATCGCCGTTCCCTATGACAGGGAAAAGACGATCAGTGACACTCAATAAGCAAGAAGAAAAAATTATAAAGCTGCGCCAAAAAGGTTTGGTCATAGGGGATGTGACGGTATCGGTATGATATCCCCGTCAACGTTCCCTTCTTCCCATAACGAAAATCACCCCAATATTCCACGAGGAGGGATATCCCTGGAATCGCCCAGAAAGCCACACATGAGACAAGCTTACTGCTTGAACAACACAGACTTTAATGTTATATCACACAGCTTATATGTCATTTCCAAAACTGTTACAATGACAAATCCATGCCCCCTCACACTGGGGCTTCCATACAGATGACTAGGTAGACACGACGGGGCCGATGCTGAAAACACATTTTCTTTAGACAATGACATCAGTGACGCTGATTACTAGTTGTACTGAATACATTAACTAGACCGCTCGACCCCGCATATAGAGAGATAATTACCACACTGGAGCAATCAGAATAATTAACACAAGCCACTTAAACACAGATCTCCTTCACACAACACAATAGATCAATTAACCTTTAGAAATAGTGAGGGGACATTAGCACGTCAATAACCTGTCAGAGGAATGAATCACATGAAATTCCTTTCTACCTCTACCCATATGGCTAGCAGGGAGCAGTAAACTGAGACATATAGGCAAATGTATCACAATGGCCCCCCTTTTGCTCCCTGCTCCGGCAAACCCGGTTGGACCTTCCCTGGTCCAGTAGGGTTGACGGGTTCAGAGCTTTTAGTCCGAGGTTAACTCCGTTTGGCATGACTGACCTCCCTTGGCAACTGCTTCAGACTCAGGTATGTCACCGGGTCGTCAGATCACACGCCGGTCAGTCCCCAAGTCTTTGTGCGATCTGCAAAGTCACCAGAAGTCAGTGTGAAGACAGCGAATGGGTCTGTGCGCCGCCGTCTAGGTGTCCCGCTATGGGAGGGGCAGGTTATGGCTCTGAAGTGACAATCCCAGGAGATTCATAAAAAGAAAAAGTTATATTTGTTGAAATGCTGTAGCACTGGTGCTCAGAGTCCGGGGGGGGGGGGAGGGGAATCAGAGCCCCATAAGGTCAGCCACCCCCTGCTCCCTCCGCAGCCGCCGGTTCTCCTCTTGGAGCTTCTCCAGCTCCATCTCCAGTTCATGGAGCCTGGGGGGGTCAGCCTGCTGTGACCTCAGGTGGTTGTTCTCCTCCTCCATGCGGCTTATGCACTCCTCCAGCTCTATGTACTCACGGATCAGATCCTGCTTGCTCATGTCCTGCAGGCTCTCCACGTGGTCCTTCATCATCAGGAACTGGGTGGTGGTGTAAGGGGCCACCGGTGGGCCCTTGGCGAACATCTCGGCACGCATCTGGGACGCCCGCTGCGACTCCCTCTCCTCCAGTTGCTTCTTCTCCTCCCAGGTCAGCTTGTTATACGGCTTCCAGGACCTCTTCTTCTTGAAGGGTGGCCGGCGGTGCCTCTTTCTGCCCAGCTCCCTCCAGGGCCCCTCCGGCTCAGGGCTGGAGACCATGACCAGCTGACAATGGTGTTCCCTGTTGTCCGTAATAACAGATTGTACCATGAGGGCTTCGTAAGGGGTGCCCAATGGTTCTTCCTGACCCAGCTCCTGGGGATCCCAAGCCGAGTCTACACAATGGGCTGCTGCTGGTGGGCGGTACCCAGGTTGAGACCAATTTGACCTGGTGTTGTCATTCATGGGGCAATTCTGCTTGAAGTGACCCAGCTGTTTGCACCGGAAGCAGCGTTGTTCGTTGCCCTCCTGGCGTGGATAGCGAGGGCTAGATGTCACCGGTCTGTTAGGAGGTTGGTATCTAGCGGTTGGTGGGTGTGAGGGCACCGTTTGTGGTGGAGGTTGTTCCTGTGGTGTGACCTGGTTCGTCTTGCGAGTATCTGCATATTCATCCGCCAACTTAGCGGCCTCTGGTAGAGTCATGGGCCTGCGATCTCTCACCCAGTCTTTGACATCCGTCTGGATGTGATTGTAAAATTGCTCCAGGAGCATTAGTTGCAAAATGTCCTCTGCGGTGGTGGCCTGGCTGCTGTTAGCCCAGTTAGAGGCCGACCGGGACAATTGGCATGCCCATTCCGCATAAGAGTCTTTCGTGGTTTTGCGTGAGTCCCTGAACTTCTGTCGGTGGGACTCTGGGGTTACTGCATAACGAGCCAGGAGCGCTTCTTTAACCCGGGCGTAGCTATGGATATCCTGATCTGGCACGGTACGGAAAGCATCAGAAGCTTTGCCTGACAGTTTGCCTGACAATATTGCAACCCACTCTCCTCTAGCTATTCGGTGCAGGTTACATTGTCGCTCAAAATCCGCCAGGAAGTTATCAATCTCACAGTCCTTTTCATCAAAAGCTTTAAAAGCGCTAAACGGAATCTTCCTTGCGTCTGCTGTGCTGTACTCACTGTTTGGAGAATGTGCGGCTGCTTGTTGGACTGCTGCCAGTTTTAACTGTAGCTCTGCGTCTCTTATTTCTTTAGCCTCCTTCGCTAACAGGTCCATCACTTTCAGCACCACATCCGCCGCTGGGTTCGGGCCGAACCACGCTAGCTTCTCTCTCATTAGCTTGTTGGCTGGTGATTCCTCTTCCTGAATCACTGGTGTCTCCATCTCTTGTACCGCTGGCGTTGCTGCAATCCCGTCCTCCTGGTCTAGCTCCATTGATTCTGCTATGATGACCCGCTTGGTTTTGTTGCTAGCAATCCTTCCACGAACTTCCAGTAGTTCTTCCAGTGTCTGCTTGGAATCCGGGTGTGAAGGGGAATAGAAGGGAAAATCCCACTGCTACCAACCAATTGTGACGGTATCGGTATGATATCCCCGTCAACGTTCCCTTCTTCCCATAACGAAAATCACCCCAATATTCCACGAGGAGGGATATCCCTGGAATCGCCCAGAAAGCCACACATGAGACAAGCTTACTGCTTGAACAACACAGACTTTAATGTTATATCACACAGCTTATATGTCATTTCCAAAACTGTTACAATGACAAATCTCCGCCCCCCTCACACTGGGGCTTCCATACAGATGACTAGGTAGACACGACGGGGCCGATGCTGAAAACACATTTTCTTTAGACAATGACATCAGTGACGCTGAGCACTAGCTGTACTGAATACATCAACCAGACCGCTCGACCCCGCATATAGAGAGATAATTACCACACTGGAGCAATCAGAATAATTAACACAAGCCACTTAAACACAGATCTCCTTCACACAACACAATAGATCAATTAACCTTTAGAAATAGTGAGGGGACATTAGCACGTCAATAACCTGTCAGAGGAATGAATCACATGAAATTCCTTTCTACCTCTACCCATATGGCTAGCAGGGAGCAGTAAACTGAGACATATAGGCAAATGTATCACAGGGGATAACCCCTATATTGATGAAAATACAGTCCGTAAGGATAAAAATAGTCCACAATAAATGTTATTTTAAAAAAGATTGTAGTTTAAAACGAATCCTCCAGCAGACACACTCATGTAATAAATCCTTATCAGACCACCACTAAGTGAGGAAATGCATTGTCTGAAGTGATCCCTTCACCAATAAGAAGTGGCTGCTTACCAGAGGGTAAGCCAAATAGTGCATGTGGCTATAACCCAGCCGCGGCCTTTAGTCCACCAGATGATAGATCACAATGGAGGAAGCAGCACTCAGGAACACGCCAGATGACACTCTCCCATATGCAAAATTTAGAAAACAAAAGAGGGGTGCACCATAGCGTAATTCAGTTTATAAAAATGTATTGAAGTACGATTGAGAGGTACTTACACAGCATCAGAATAAAAACAGCTTGGCAGCATACAGTTTAAAAACGAAACAAGCCGGCCGGCAAGTTGAAACGGAGCCCTTCCTCCTCAAAACGTGGTGACGATACTGCCTGTCCTTCCCAGACGTGTTTCGTCATCAAATGACGTTCTCAATGGGGGTAGGGCTAAGCAGTACTTCACCCCTCTATATAGCGCTAACCTCGCCGTGATTTGCAAAGCGATGGCCGCGTGGACGCCATTTTAACTATGGGAAGTTTAGCCCACAGTCACTGGTGTGACGCCGCACCACAATTGTCATTATAAGTACATTACTAAAGCGAGATGACTTACCTTCTCAGGCAAGCCAACCTACACGAAAAATTAAAAAATTTAGAAAGATAAACAACGGACAGCTCCCATAGCATCGAATATATTCTATGCAGGAAAGAGGAGAGAGGACGTGAAGCTGCAGTGTATAGATGGCCTGGCACAAGCCGCATATACTCTCACTCCACATCCACCGCCATCTGGCGGCGGGAGGCCGGGAGAGCACCATGTTGAATTACAAACAGAAAAAACACTGTCTCCTCTCCGTAGAGAGGTGAGGGCTCCCCAACCATCGCCATCTAGCGGTCAAAAACCGGAACTATAACTAAAAGCACAAAATCACCTATCTCCTCTCTATAGAGAACTGTGCACCAGGAGTTCCAATCAGATACTAGATCAATTGTGTTGTAAGCCACAAATACAGTGTCCATTAATGATATACCCACTGGTAATGTGGTTTGGGGTTCGTCTTCACCCCGGGGCCTGGAAGGAAAAAACACCAAAGGGGAATTGTATTAACTATACAGGCTTTAGTCGTGCAATCATCTGCATCCATATCAAAGGCCCAATGATAAACACATCCTAAATGGTCGGACATTCATTCAAAATAAATTGAAACAAGGAAGTCCCAATTAAGCACAATTATAAAGTGCCCGTGTCACATGTAAGAAGTGAAAGATCACTTCTCTTGTGTGGTAAAGAAAATATATGGAATTATATAAAAAATGTAGCATATTTGTAACTTACATTTTATATTTTTATTCTATGTGCCCTCTATTCCTAGAGTATCTAGTGTAAAACAAAAAGCAAAACTTTTATTATTCTTCTTATATAATGTGAGATAATCCCTCATGACATAAAAAACGGGGATTAAATATTAAATTTTGGAAACCATAGTGATATCTCCTAACCCAAGTGTGGTGTATAAATTAATGAATTAGTGAAAAAATAGGATATATTATATCAAAAATAATTGAAAAATATATTATATAAATTGTACAAAAATGGGTGTCACGCCTCCATTACTGCAAATCACAGCGAGTTTACAGATTAAGCATATTGGTCCCCGATTATGAGTTGTTGATGAATGCATTCACATCGGTCTCTATGTTTAACCCATATGGAGCATAAGTCTTAAGCCGATAAATCCACCCCATTTCCATCCGCGAGATTTCTCTAACGAGATGGCTCCCCCTCCAGTGGGGCTTAAATTTATCTATCCCTACGAAGAGGGTTTTTGATGGATCTTTCCTATGCTTTAGTCTATAGTGATTGGAGACCGAGTGATTCTTAAATCCACTCAAGATGTTAGTGATGTGTTCGTTAACTCGAACCCTAAAGGCCCTTTTTGTCCGGCCCACGTATTGTAGCCCACACGGGCATTGTAAAAGGTATACAACCCCAGTAGAGGCACAAGTAATACAGGGTCTGATCTTAAACTCTTTCCCTGTGGCAGTAGAGGAAAAAGTAGTTACACACCTTTGTGTGCTCACATTCAGAGAGCAAACTCTACAGCGTCTACAACCATAGAAACCTTTAAGTTGGTCAAAGAAACCAGAACCCATACTTGGGGGGTCAATGATATTGGTTGCCACTTGGTTCCTTAGTGACTGAACTCCCCTGAAGACTACCCGGGGGTGAGGAGGCAAAATCTCCCCCAGTACCGGATCATTTTTGGCTATATGCCAATGTTTCTTAACAAGTTGGCTAATGGCTCTATGTTGAACTGAGTAAGTAGTAACAAAGGGAACATCCTTGGGGAAGCTGTCACCCTCATCCACAGCTCTCTCCCGAAGGAGATTGTCTCTTTCGGTGGCTAGTACCCCATTCACGGAGTCTTGTAGAAACCCAGCATGATAACCCTTTTCGCGAAACCGCTTTGTCAACAGCCCTGCCTGAGTAAGGAACTGCTCAGAGTCAGTACAATTCCTCCTCAATCTCAGATACTGACTCTTTGGAACTGCCTTAAGCCATGTCTCATGGTGGCAGCTGTCCATAGAGATGAAGGAATTTCTATCGGTTTCTTTGAAGTAGGTTGAGGTGATGAATTTGCCATCTCTCACGCCAATATTTAGATCTAGGTAATGAACCCCAGTCTGGCTGGCATCATATTTAAGTTCTATCCCCCTTTGGTTGTTATTAAGGGACAGCATAAATTCTACCAGGTCACAATGTTCACCGGCCCATAGGAGGAGGATGTCATCAATGTACCTTGCCCAAAGGGCAATTTGGGGGGTGCTCCTTGTACAGATGACATCCTCCTCCCACTTGGCCATAAAGAGGTTTGCCAAGCTCGGGGCATATTTGGCCCCCATAGCAACCCCCGTATCCTGCCTAAAGAAGCTGCCATCGAACCAAAAATAGTTCGATGCTGCCGCAAACTTAAGGAGGGACATCAGAAAATCAACTTGTTTAGGCTGGAGTCCTGAGTCTCTTGAGAGAAAGTAGTGTACTGCTTCAAATCCCAATAGGTGTGGAATGATCGTATATAATGACGTGACGTCAATTGTAACCAACCACATATTGGCTGTAGGTACACGCCCTGAAAGAATGTGACACTGCCACAGAGAAGAACGGAGAAGGTTTGTTTATACTTACCTCTCCCCACTCTTCAGTTCCTGTGACCCGATCGCGGGACACCGGCGGTGATCGGGGTCCGCGGGTCCCGCAGGCGCGGTCACGGAGGACAGGACCGATATGTGAGCGCACCGCCGGCGTTGTGCTCACGACCCACGGCTGGGCATCTTAAAGGGGACGTATCTGTACGCCCATATGCCCAGCCGTGCCATTCCACTGACGTAAATAGTCGTGCGGCGGTCCTTAGCGGTTAAAGAAAAATAAAATCACAAATATGTCCTTGTGTGTTGTGAGGATCATTATGGCGGAGGGGGGGAGGGGTACTGTTCCTGACCGCACAAAGGGCCAGATTCACAAAAGAGATACGACGGCGTATCTCCTGATACGCCGTCGTATCTCTGAGATCCGTCCGTCGTAACTATGCGCCTGATTCATAGAATCAGGTTACGCATAGATCTCCCTAAGATCCGACAGGTGTAATTGACTTACACCGTCGGATCTTAGGCTGCAATTCTAGGCCGGCCGCTAGGTGGCGATTCCATTGCGGTCGGCGTAGAATATGCAAATGGCTAGTTACACCAATTCACGAACGTACGCTTTGCCCGTCGCTGTAAATTTACGTCGTTTCCGTAGAGATACGCGGCGTAAAACTAAACCTGCCCTCTAGGTGGTCTAGCCAATGTTAAGTATGGCCGACGTTCCCGCGTCGAAATTTGAAATTTCACGTCGTTTGCGTAAGTCGTCCGTGAATGGCGCCGGACGCCATTTACGTTAACGTCGAAACCAATGACGTCCTTGCGACGTCATTTAGCGCAATGCACGTTGAGAAATTTTAGGGACGGAGCATGCGCAGTACGTTCGGCGCGGGAACGCGCCTAATTTATATGGTCCCCGCCCCATTTCAATTAGGCGGGCTTGCGCCGGGCGGATTTACGCTACGCCGCCGCAAGTTTACAGGCAAGTGCTTTGTGAATCAAGCACTTACGCTGAAAATATGCGGCGGTGTAACGTAAATGGGATACGTTACGCCGCCGCAGCGTAGGCCAATTCTATGTGAAACGTTTTTACTGAATTTATACTTAATGCATTAAGTTGATATATTAGATAACCTAAACCTTAAAGGTTACCTGTAGCTGTTTTGTACGTATTTTTTGCTATCAGGAAATCAATAAAAGGTTACCCACGATGATCAGATTAGATAAGTCGGCTACACACAGGAAGATGGGCAACATTTTGTATATATTAGTCATGGTGTGGTGCGACCAAGCCTCTTTTTGAGATCTGTTGATTACAAGTTAAAATAATTTTTTTTCTTGCTAGAAAAACTCTCCTTGAGGCACCCAAATGTGTCCCAGGCCGCTAAAGTGTTCGGGTTTGGCTTGAAGAAAAGGTGGCAACCCTAATCACACTACCTACATACTGGAGTGCAGTTGTGGACCCCCAGTATGTGGGGAGGACCACCAGAAAATTAGCCACTAGAATAGGAGAACATGTCAACAATATTATCAAAGGATTTAATCATCATAGTTAGATTCAAACATAACAAGGATCCTACATTTTAAAAATGTTATGCTATAGATAAAATAGAGAAAAATTGGAGGGGTTCCAACCTTAGGAGGGAGGCATTATGCAATGAAACATACTGGATTTACAAATTGAACACATTGACACCTAACGGTCTTAACCACTTAAAGCGGGGGTTCACCCTTAGAGGGCACTTTTCCCCCTTAGATTCCTGCTCGTTATTACTAGGGGAATCGGCTATTTATTTTAAAATATGTGCAGTACTTACCCGTTTACGAGATGCATCCTCTCCGTCGCTTCCGGGTATGGGCTTCGGGAATGGGCGTTCCTTCTTGATTGACAGGTTTCCGAGAGGCTTCCGACGGTCGCATCCATCGCGTCACTGTCATGAATATGCATCAAGTCTGTCTGCTTACCTGATCTCCATGTGTTGTTTAGAGGCAGATCCTGTTCTGGTTTCCCTTTTTATCACTTCCTCTTCCTGTATGGCTCCACCCTAGTCCATCCCAGGAAGCCTATATTAACCTTTGCTCTACAGGTCTGCGGTGCTGTTCAACAGTGTTCCATGCTTAGTTCCTGTCTGCAGTGTATTGCTAGTTCCTGGTTGCAGAGTGCTACGATCATCTTCCGTGTACCGTTCTTGGCTTGTCCCCGACTTCCCAGTCTGCCTGTGCCCCTGACTATTTGCATGTTCCACGGTTATCCTTGTCTGCCTGTTGCCCTGACCTCGGCCTGTCCATCACCACTGTTTGTTCTGCTGGCTGCTTCCCCCTTCTCCCTGCGGAGTGTGACCTGAGGAATCCCGGGAACGCGACCTGGACCCAGTTGCGGCCAAGACCATCCCTACCATCAAGGGCCCTGGTGAATACAAAACTGGGTCTTAGACTCCGCGCCCTGGGTGATCTTAGGTTCACTCTTCGTCTCTGCTAGCAGCAGTCGGCCATAGGATTCACCACCCTGTGGTGCATCCCTGACCCCTACGGGGTGCACTTGTCATCTGGCTACGGGTGACCTGACAGTTTGAACAGCCATGAATCCGGCCGACATGCCGCTCCCCGCAGATGATCCATTACAGTGCATTGTTCGCAGACTCGAGACGCATGAAGCTAATCAGGATCAGGTGATGCGTTTCCTTCAGGATCTGGCTTCCCGCTTTGATCAGCTTCAGACCTCGCTGGGAACCCCGAATCCGCAACCCCAAGTACAACCAGCAACTGCACCTGTTGCACCAGTCGCAGAGTCGCATTCACTGAAGTTATCACCTCCAATCCGTTTTTCTGGAGACTCCAAAGCCTGCAGGGGATTCCTTAGCCAATGCACTATCCATTTTGAACTACAGCCTCAAAACTTCTTGTCTGATCGGGCAAAGGTAGCCTATATCATTTCTCTCCTCTCCGGGGAAGCCTTAGCCTGGGCTGCCCCTCTGTGGGAATTGAATGATCCAGTGGTTTCTAGCCTGCCTGTTTTCTTGAAACTTTTTCGGAATATCTTTGAAGAACCGGCTCGTGTCTCTTCAGCAGCCAGCGCCCTTTTACGTCTCCGCCAAGAATCCCGTTCAGTGGGACAATATTCTCTTCAGTTCCGTATCCACTCAGCTGAACTGAGTTGGAACAATGAAGCCTTAGTCGCAACCTTTTTGCATGGCCTATCTGATAGAGTGAAGGATGAACTAGCAGGAAGAACCATCCCCACTGATCTGGACGGAGTGATCTCCTTGTGTAATCAGATCGATATTCGCTTTCAGGAAAGGACCCTAGAAAAGCGACGCCAACATCCCTTGGCCCTTAGTCAGCCTGAGATCCCCTCTCTTCGACCCGTGGAGCATCCCTTGCCAACTGAGGAACCCATGCAGCTGGGTCGGACCAGGCTATCCCCTGAGGAACGTGCCAGGCGCAGAACTCTAGGCCTGTGTCTATACTGTGGGGGCAAAAGTCATTTTTCGTGACACTTGCCCTCTTCGCCCCGAGAAACGCTCGGGTTCAATACATCTGGAAGGTGGAGTATTGGATCCAGAAATATCTCCTTCACCTTCTCGTCTTTTTCTTCCTGTGTCCCTTAATTTTGGTGCTTCTTCTCATTCGGTCTCGGCATATCTGGATTCCGGAGCCGCTGGCAATTTCATAGACTGGGAAATCGCATCGTCCATGAGACTTACCCTTTTGCCCCTCACCACACCATTGGTGGTCTCGGCGATTGATGGCACTGTTCTCCCGGGGGGTCCTATTCGCTTCCAGACAGTCCCTGTTAAGATGTCAGTAGGCACACTTCACCAGGAGTGGATATCCTTCCTTGTTCTACCTAAGACCTCAGCTCCTATCGTTTTGGGTCTTCCTTGGTTAAGACTCCATTCTCCTCACATTGACTGGACTGCCGGACAGATCCTGGCTTGGGGTCCCTCCTGTTCCACGTCTTGCCTACCCAAGGTTACCCCAAAAGAGAAACTTCCTGTTGCCACCATTCCAGAATCTTTTGCTCGTCCTACCACATGTAGTGGTGTCCGGAATGTGTCCTGCAATAGTCAGGCTGATGCACTTTCTAGCCAATGTAGCACTCTGGATGAGGAGCCCGTCTGTGAACCTGAGCCGATCATTCACTCCAGTTTACCGTTGACTGTCCCTAAAACGCACAGCCAGGCTAACTTGTCTGCGAGTTCTGCAGTCACTACGCCTTGTGATGCGATTCGGGTAATCACTACACCTGACTATGCTATTCAATCGGCCTCTGCATCAGCTATGCCAGGTCGGCCCATGCCCAGTGAGCCTCCTACCTTTTCTTGTTCAGGCCCTCCTGCAACCTGTCTAAGGGGCTCAATCCATCCTTTGGATAGATTGCCTCATTCGGCTAAATGGGGTTTTCTACCTTGTTTTCAGGGCTCTCTGCATTCTGCTGATTTCCCTGCTATCCAGCTTGACTCCTGTGCCCTGTCACCTTCTAACCAACCTGACTTCAGGGTTCCTCTGATCTCTGCCCAGTCTGATGGTCTTGTGCTTAATCCCCAGTTCATCTTTAAGGGTCTGCTTGATCCTCCTCGGATTCCTGTTGACCCTCTCATGCCCTTACTTATTCCTAAAAGGCCTTTGGTCCTCAATAAATCCTCTCCTCCTGTCCCTACTTCGGTTTTGGTCAATGAGGATACTCAAGTTCTGGATTCTCGTCTCTGCGGAGGCATTCTTCAGTACCTTGTGCTTTGGAGAGGATTTGGTCCTGAGGAGGCGTCTTGGATTTCTGCATCTGAGATCTTTGCGCCCCATTTGTCGAGGAGGTTTCTTCTGGGATTCCCCTTTAGCCCTGGCTCCAGGCTGGGGAGGGGGAGGGGCCTTAAGAGGGAGGGTACTGTCATGAATATGCATCAAGTCTGTCTGCTTACCTGATCTCCATGTGTTGTTTAGAGGCAGATCCTGTTCTGGTTTCCCTTTTTATCACTTCCTCTTCCTGTATGGCTCCACCCTAGTCCATCCCAGGAAGCCTATATTAACCTTTGCTCTACAGGTCTGCGGTGCTGTTCAACAGTGTTCCATGCTTAGTTCCTGTCTGCAGTGTATTGCTAGTTCCTGGTTGCAGAGTGCTACGATCATCTTCCGTGTACCGTTCTTGGCTTGTCCCCGACTTCCCAGTCTGCCTGTGCCCCTGACTATTTGCATGTTCCACGGTTATCCTTGTCTGCCTGTTGCCCTGACCTCGGCCTGTCCATCACCACTGTTTGTTCTGCTGGCTGCTTCCCCCTTCTCCCTGCGGAGTGTGACCTGAGGAATCCCGGGAACGCGACCTGGACCCAGTTGCGGCCAAGACCATCCCTACCATCAAGGGCCCTGGTGAATACAAAACTGGGTCTTAGACTCCGCGCCCTGGGTGATCTTAGGTTCACGCTTCGTCTCTGCTAGCAGCAGTCGGCCATAGGATTCACCACCCTGTGGTGCATCCCTGACCCCTACGGGGTGCACTTGTCATCTGGCTACGGGTGACCTGACAGTCACGATTTTCCGAAAGAAGCCGAACGTCGGTGCGCAGGCGCAGTATAGAGCCGCACCGACGTTCGGCTTCTTTCGGCTACGAGTGACGCGATGGATGCGACTGTCGGAAGCCTCTCGGAAGACTGTCAATCAAGAAGGAACGCCCGCTCCCGAAGACCATACCCGGAAGCGACGGAAGAAGATGCAGCTCGAAAACGGGTAAGTACTGCACATATTTTAATATAAATAGCCGATTCCCCTAGACCGAACGAGCAGGAAGCTAAGGGGAGATTTTTTTTTTTTTTTTAAATGGGTGAACTCCCGCTTTAAGGACCAAGGGCCAGATTCACAGCGGAGATACGACGGAGTATCTCAGATACTCCGTCGTATCTCTCAGAGTATCTATGCGGCTAATTCATAGAATCAGTTACGCATAGATATCCATAAGATCCGACAGGTGTAATTGTTTTACACTGTCGGATCTTAGGATGCAATACCGCGGCCGCCGCTGGGGGGAGTTTGCGTCGTAAACCAGCGTCGGGTATGCAAATTAGGAGTTACGGCGATCCACGACGGTTTTTCGCGTTCGCTACGTCGCCGCTCGACTAGTTTCCCGTCGCAAAGTTAGTCGTCGTTTTGGGTGCCTTAACTTTAGACAAACGTATTGCTGTCTAAAGTATGGCCGTCGTTCCCGCGTCGAAATTAAAAATTTCACGTCGTTTGCTTAACACGTCCGGGAATACGGAAGTACGCTACGCACGTCGCAGATCGCAAAAATGACGTCAGTTCGCGCAAAGCACAGCGGGAATTTAGAAACGGAGCATGCGCAGGTAGGTCCGGCGCGGGAGCGTGCATAATTTAAATGGTACCCGCCCATTCGATTTGGACCGCCTTGCGCCGGACGTATTTACGATACACCGCCGCAAGTTTCCAGGTAAGTGCTTTGTGGATCGGGCACTAAAACTGAAAACTTGCGGCGGTGTAACGTAAACGGCTTACGTTACACGGGCGCTATTGTACCTGAATCTGGCCCCAAGCTTCTTTTTGAGATCTGTTGTTTACAAGTTAAAATCTTTTTTTTTTTTTCTAGAAAATTACTTAGAACCCCCAAACATTATGGCCCAGATTCTCAAAGGACTTACGACGGCGTATCGCCACGTACGCCGTCGTAAGTCCGAATGAGAGCCGTCGTATCTATGCGCCTGATTCTTAGAATCAGTTACACATAAATTTGGCTTAGATCTGAGCGGCGTAAATTGCATATTTACGCTGGTCGCTAGGTGGCGCTTCCGTAGATTTCCGCGTTGAATATGCAAATTAGCTAGATACGCCGATTCGCGAACGTACGTGCGCCCGGCGTATCAAGATACGTAGTTTACGTAAGAAATACGCCGGCGTAAAGTTACCCCTCATAAAGCAGAGGTAAGTCATGTTAGGTATGGAAGTTGTCCGTGAATGGGGCTGGACGTAAGTTACGTTCACGTCAAAAGCATTGACATTGACTATTTGCGGCGTAATTTGGAGCATGCGCACTGGAATACGTTCACGGACGGCGCATGCGTCAATCACGTCGGGTCACTATTCATTACCATAAAACACGCCCACACCAGTCTACTTTGAATTACGCGGGCTTACGCCGGCACAGTTACAGTACGCCGCCGTAACTTTGGGCACAAGCTCTTTGTGAATACAGGACCTGCCTCACTAAGTTACGGCGGCGTAGTGTATCTGAGATACGCTACACCCGCCTTTAGATAGGCGCGTCTACGAGAATCTGGGCCTATATATATATATATTTTCAGACACCCTAGAGAATAAAATGGCGGTCATTGCAATACTTTATGTCACACTGTATTTGCGCGATTTTGGGGGGAAAAAATACACTATTTAAATTGAAAAAAGTAAGAAATCAGTAAAGGTAGCCCAATTTTTGTCTAAACTGTGAAAGATAATGTTACGCCGAGTAAATTGGTACCCAACATGTCACGCTTCAAAATTGCACCCGCTTGTGGGATAGCGACAAACTTTGGCACTTCTGGTAACGCTAGAATTATTGCTCTTGTTCTAATGATCACAATGATATCTTAACATGTGTGGTTTGAACACTGTTGGTGCGACTTACGTATGCGCTTGCTTCTTCTTCTAATTTTTTTCCGTATTTATTTTACTTTTTATTTTTACACTGTCCAATAAAAAAAAATTGGGGTTATTTTTATTCCTATAACAAGGAATGTAAACCTCCCTTGTAATAGAAAAAAAGCATGACAGGTCCTCTTAAATGTGAGATCTTCTGGTCAAAAAGAGGGAGGAGGACACCTCTCTCGCCGCCGATAAAAGTGATCTTGCGGCGAATCCGTCGCAGAGACCACTTTTATCTGAAAGCAGCCTATCTGCTGCCATAACAACAGTATTTAGCATCAAAGAACCGACGAATAACGACGGCGGGTGGTTCAGGAAGTAGTTAAAGTGGAGTTCCACCCAAAAGTGGAACTTCCGCTTAATCCACTCCTCGCCCCCTTACATGCCACATTTGGCATGTCATTTTTTTTAGGGGGGGGGGGTGGGGGCTTCCCTAGGAGTGGGACTTCCTGTCCCACTTCCTCCTTCCGCCCATTTACCACCTAGGCGATACGTCATATCGCCTACAGCGGCCCCTCCCTGTGGGCGATCGCCTGGGACGCGTGATCAGTGCGCAGCGCCGCTCTCGCATGCGCAGTGAGTCCCCGGTCGTGAAGCCGAAAGCTGTCACGGCCGGGTGCCCACACTAACAATGAAGACGCCGGCCAGAGAGGGGGGGAGAGGATACAGTTATAACTAGGGTTGTCCCGATACCACTTTTTTAGGACTGAGTACAAGTACCGATACTTTTTTTCAAGTACTCGCCGATACCGAATACCGATACTTTTTTAAAAATGTGTCCCCAAATGCAGCGATGTCCCCCCACAGGTGCAGCCATGTCCCCCATATATGCAGCCATGTTCCCCACATATGCAGCCATGTCCCCCACATATGCAGCCATGTCCCCCCATACCTAGATGCCACCACCGCCGCCGCCTAGTTAATCAGCGTGCGGGGAACATTACAGCTTTCATTTGAATAGCTGTGTGTTCCCCGCCGTGCCGCGTATAGACACTCCCCCTTGCTCGGGATTGGATGGGTGATCTGCACTTTGATAGACAGATCACCCGTCCAATCCCGAGCAAGGGGGAGTGTCTATACGCGGCATGGCAGGGAACAGACAGCTATTCAAATGAAAGCTGTAATGTTCCCCGCATGCTAGTTATAACCTCTGTAAGGTTATTTTTTTCATCCCATTTCAGAGATTTCCCTTCACTTCCTGTCCCACAGCCAAACAGGAAGTGAGAGGAAATCTCTGCAAATGAAGGGAATCTCTTGGGGACCCCCCAGGTTACCAGAACTAATGGTGCAAGATTTCCCCTCTATTACTTTTCTAGGGACAACCCAGAATTTGGTAATGATAATGGTAAACAGGACAAATAGAGAGGCTGAATCTCCCTATTGGGGGCAAAGACAACAGAAACAATGCCCCACCATTGGTTTTATCGGGACAAATCATGCCCCATTGTTGGTGTCATTGGAAGAAATGGTGCCCCATTGTTGGTATCAGAGGGAGAAAAATGTTGGTATCAGAAGGAAAAAAGGTGCCCCATTGTTGGTATCAGTGGGAGAAATAGTGCCCATTGTTGGTATCAGTGGGAACAATTGTGACCTATTGTTGGTATCAGAGGGAGAAATGGTGCCCCATTGTTGATATCAGTTGGAGAAATAGTACCCCGTTGTTGGTACCAGTGGGGGAAATTGTGCCCCATTGTTGGTCTCAGTTAAAGGAATAGTGACCCAAGAACCGGATAAAGGCAGGCAAAGGGCCACATCTGGCCACCGTGTCACAGTTTGGAGACCACTGGTATAAGCAATCAGTTGTACACTGTGAATGGCATCCATTCATGTGCCATTGTGTACCATTGTGATAGCTGTGATTGACCATAGCCAGGGATGGACTGGCCATTGGGACTACAGGGAGTTTCCCGGTGGGCCGATGGCTCAGTGTGCCGGCTTCAGTGACAGCAGACCGCTGCCCCCCTCCGCTCCTCTGTCTCTCCCTTCCGGCAGCGCTCACCTCCTCTCCCTACCCGCAGCGCTCACCTGGGGTCAGCAGAGAAGCAGGGGGAGGACCAGAGGAGCAGGGGGGACGACAGAGGAGTATGGGGGGAGGGGACAGACAGCTGACTCAACAGCTATGGCCTGGGAGTTTCTCACTTTTGCCTAATCTTGTCCCATAAGGGGGGCACCAAACTGATTATTTCCCCCGGGTGAAATAATGTCTAGCTTCCCCACTGGCACTGCCTATAAGAGTACCAGTACCAGCCGTTCTACTCTAATAAAGTAGAATGGCTAGTGGCTAGTGAAGGGGGAGAGGGGGCTTCAGTGGCCAAGGGGGGGGAGTTGTCCGGCCGCCATGGGAGAGACCCGTCAAATTGGGCCAGTCTGGATGAAGTCCAGGGCCAAATTTTTGTCCCAGTCCAGCCCTGGCCAAAGCTAACTCATTGTACAAGTCCATTGTGATTGGCCCTGTAACATGTGATCACTGTCACCAATCACAGACATCACAATAGTAAACAATATCTACGAATCAAAGCCGTACTTGGCGAAGTGGAATCAGTTGTCCCCCCACCAGATAAAAAAAAACAGGTGCACAGGAGAACACTGGCGAGCTGTAGCCAATCAGGCAACGTGTTTCCAGGCACATGGACCCTTTCTCAGTCGTGGTTTTGAAAGCAGCCTCTGGTATTCAGGATCGTGGGTCTTCAGCATGCCAATAGTGCATATGGTCAAATAACATTATAAAACAATAAAAACTGAGAGAAAACATTCAATACAATATAAAAAGGGTTCTGTTAGTCAAGAATTTAAAATATAATAAGAAATGCGATCAAATTAAGTATCACTCTCTGATATTATGAGATTCATATCTCATAGTGATAAAGCACATTCCTAAATCAATAGCATCAAGAAAAAGGCAGAAACTTTTAGCAAGAAAAAAACAACAATATTATATATATATATATATATATATATATATATATATATATATAAAGTATCTTAAAAAAACGTGGGCCAGATTCAGATAGATTAGCGGATCTTTAGATCCGCGTAACCTATCTGATTTACGATCCGCCGGCGCAATTTTGCGAGGCTAGTGCAGTATTCACAAAGCATTTACCTCGAAACTTGCACCGGCAGATCGTAACTCCCCCGGCGGAATTCAAATTCCGCGGCTAGGGGGAGTGTAGTATTTAAATCAGGCGCGTCCCCGCGCCGATTTAAATGCGCATGCGCCGCCGGCTAAATTTCTCACACTGACGTCAATAGGACGTCAGTGGTTTCGGCGTGAGCGTAACTTGCGTCGTGCAGAATTCTGAATCGACGTACGCAAACGACGTTAAAATTTAAAACTCGGCGCGGGAACGACGGCCATACTAAACATAGGATACGCCGCTGCTATAGCAGGGGTAACTATCCGCCGGAAAAAGCCGAACGCAAATGACGTGAAAAAAAAGCGACGGGCGGGCGTTCGTTACTGAATCGGCGGTTCTCCTCATTTGCATATCCGATGCGTAAAAAACCGAGGTGCGACACCTAGCGGCCGGCGGGAGATTGCAGCCTAAGATCCGACGGTGTAAGTCACTTACACCTGTCAGATCTAAGGGAGATCTATGCGTAACCTGATTCTTATGAATCAGTCGCATAGATACGACCGTCGGATCTCAGAGATACGATGGCGGATCAGGAGATACACCGTCGTATCTCTTTGTGAATTTGGCCCTGTATCTATCTACACTATGGGCCAGATTCAGATAGATTAGCGGATCTTTAGATCCGCGTAATCTATCTGATTTACGATCCGCCGGTCCAATTTTGCAAGGCAAGTGCATGATTCACCAAGCACTTACCTCGAAACTTGCACCGTCGGATCGTAACTCCCCACCGGCGGAATTCAAATTCCGCGGCTAGGGGGAGTGTACAATTTAAATCAGGCACGTTCCCGCGCCGATTTAACTGCGCATGCGTCGCCGGCGAAATTTGCCAGTGCGCATGCTTCAAATGACGTCGCTAGGACGTCAATGTTTTCGGCGGCTACGTAAATTCCGGCCATCCGTATTCCCGATCGACTTAAGCAAACGACGTAAAAATTTGAATCTCGGCGCGGGAACGACGGCCATACTTAACATTAGCTACCCCTCATATAGCAGGGGTAACTATCCGCCGAAAAAAGCCGAACGCAAACGACGTAAAAAAAAACGGCGGGCGTTCGGTCTTGAATCGGCGGTTCTCCTTATTTGCATATCCGACGCGTAAAAAAAACTGCGACGACACCTAGCGGCCGGCGGTAGATTGCAGCCTTAGATCCGACTGGTGTAAGGCACTTACACCAGTCGGATCTAAGGGAGATCTATGAGGAACTGACTCTTATGAATCAGTCGCATAGATCCGACCGTCGGATCTCAGAGATACGACGGTGGATCAGGAGATCCGCCGTCGTATCCCCTTGATGAATCTGGCCCACTATTACCAAAAGTATTGGGACACCTGCCTTTACACGCACATGAACTTAATTGGCATCCCGGTCTTATGCCCCGTACACACCATCACTTTATGTGATGAAAAAAAACGACGTTTTTAAAAACGTCACTTTAATTGACCGTGTGTGGGGGAAAACGTCGTTTTATGTCTTGTAAAAAACGACCAAAAAAAATTGAAGCATGCTTCAATTTTATGTGTCGTTTTTCAAAACGTCGTTTTTTTACTTCACAGAAATTGACCGCGTGTAGCAAAAAACGTCGTTTAAAAAGACGTTTTTACACCAGCGCATGCCCAGAAGCTAGTTAAGAAGCGAGCTTCAATGGAAAAAGTGGTGAGAACGTAACCTCGCTTTGCTAGAACATTGTGAGAAAAACGATGGTGTGTAGGCAACTTCGTCTTTGAAAATTGAAGTTTTAAAAATGTCGTTTTTTACTTCACAGAAAATGGCGTTTTTTTTCATCACATAAAGTGATGGTGTGTACGGGGCATTAGTCCGGAGGGTTCAATATTGAGTTGGCTCCGCCCTTTGCACCTATAACAGCTTTAACTCTTCTGGGAAGGCCGTCCACAAGGTTTAGGAGTGTGTCTATGGGAATGTTTGACCATTCTTCCTGAAGCACATTTGTGAGGTCAGGCTCTGATGTTGGACGAGAAGGTCTGGCTTGCAGTCTCCGCTCTAATTCATCCCAAAGGTGTTCTATTGGGTTGAGGTCAGGACTCTGTGCAGGCCAGTCAAGTTCCTCCACCCAAAACTCGCTCATCCATGTCTTTATGGAAGTAAAAAAAAAATATTACAAAATATTAATTGATTGCTCTCACAAGTGCCCCCATGGGAAGTGGCTTCCCGTGGGGGCACTGGACATAGAGGAGGAGCCAGGAGCACCGGCGGGGACCTGAGAAGAGGAGGTTCAGGGCCACTCTGTGCAATTTCATTCCAATCAATATAACTTATGAGATAACAAAACGGCTGTACAGATGATGAAAAATGCAGCGGCAATTATCCATCGCCAGTAGCTCCAAGGTTCAGTAAAGATGAAAGTTTTTTCTGAAAAAAAAAAAAAGAGTGAGACAAGTAAGAAAAGATCTGTAGTAAAAGAAAATCTTATAACCCAACTGAGCCCTGACTGTTAATTACTGTAATGCAGTCAGGCTGTGCATTAGGGACAGGGCTGGACTGGGACAAAAATGTGGCCCTGGACTTAATCCAGACTGGCCCACTTTGACAACTCCAACACCAACCCCCTCCTCCCCGGCCACCCAAGCCCCCTCTCCCCCTTCACTAGCCACACTAGCCATTCTACTTTATTAGAGTAGAATGTCTGGTACTTGTACTCTTATAGGCAGTACCAGTGGGGAAGCTAGACATTATTTCACCCGGGGCAAAGAATCAGTTCGGTGCCCCCCTTATGGGACAAGATTAGGCAGAAGTGAGAAACTCCCAGGCCATAGCTGTTGAGTCAGCTGTCTGTCCCCTCCCCCCATGCTCCTCTATCGTTCCCCCCCATGCTCCTCTATCGTTCCCCCCCATGCTCCTCTGGTCCTCTCCCTGCTTCTCTGTTCCCCCCCAGATGAGCGCTGCGGGGAGGGAGAGGAGTTGAGCGCTGCGGGGAGGGAGAGACAGAGGAGCGGAGGAGGGCGGCGGTCTGCTGTCACTGAAGCCGGCCCACTGAGCCATCGGCCCACCGGGAAACTCCCTGTAGTTCCAATGGCCAGTCCATCCCTGATTAGGGATGAGCTTTATGTTCGGGTCGAACATGAGTTTGACTCGAACATTGGCTGTTCGCCCGTTCGTCGAAAAAACTATCATTATGGGGCATTCGCGCCAGATTGGAGCGGCACGGAACGCCCCATAATGCACTGCGACATTGCAGTGCATTGCTGTATGATGATTGGCCAAAGCATGCACTATGACCCGCATAATTTCGGCCAATCCCAGCCCTGTCAGCAAAAGAGAGCCATAATTGGCCAAAGGCAGGGTGCCTTTGGCCAATTATGGCTTAGGGGGACTAAGTCAGTGTCATTTACATTGAGCAGGCAGGCAGTTTATTCACTTAGCTGCAGTGTATTTAGTATATATGTAGCGCTACCCCCTCAGGAGGTGCTGGTTGTTTTGGGATCAGCGTATTAAAGTGGAGGTTCACCCTCAAAACAATTTTTTAGATCACACGGAGCCGCGCCATCCTACCGACAGAATGCCGGTGGTTGTTTTTTTTTTCTCAGCACATACCTCTTAATCACGATTTTGACCTCACGGCGATCCCGCGGGAGTGGGCGTTTCCAAGCACTGCCTGTGATTGACAGGCTTCCGAACGGCGCATACTGCGCGTCACAGGTTGCCGAAAAAACTCTATACGGCGCCTGCGCACCGACGTTCGGGTTCTGTCGGCAACCTGTGACGTGCAGTATGCGCCGTTCGGAAGCCTGTCAATCACAGGCAGCGCTTGGGAACGCCCACTCCCGCGGGATCGCCGTGAGGTCAAAATCCTGATTAAGAGGTATGTGCTGAGAAAAAAAAAAAAAACACCGGCATTCTGTCGGTAGGATGGCGCGGCTCCGTGTTATGTCAAAAATTGTTTTAACCTCTTGACCACTGGGCACTTAAACCCCCTTCCTAACCAGACCAATTTTCAGCTTTCGGTGCTCTCACAATTTGAATGACAATTACTCAGTCATACAACATTGTACCCATATGAAATTTTTGTCCTTTTTTCCCCACAAATAGAGCTTTCTTTTGGTGGTATTTGATCGCCTCTGGGTTTTTTATTTTTTGCGCTAAAAAAGAAAAAACACTGACAATTCTGTAAAAAAAAAAAAAATTCTTGTTTCTGTCATATTAGCGGGTATTGCGGAGTATTGGGGGTTATTGCAGCGTATGGGGGGGGGGGGTTATTGCAGCGTATGGGGGGGTTATTGCAGCGTATGGGGGGGGCTATTGCAGAGTATGGGGGGGGCTATTGCAGAGTATGGGGGGGGCTATTGCAGAGTATGGGGGGGCTATTGCAGAGTATGGGGGGTATGGGGGTATTGCAGAGTATTTTATTTCAGAGTATTGATTTTATTGCAGAGTATTGCGCAGGGAAGGATGGCTGGCTCTGTGACTGCATTTGTCACAGATCCAGCCACAGCAGCTGCTGCTGCTTCCGTTCTCCCCCCTCTCCTCTCACACTGTACCGATCGGTACAGAGAGGAGAGGGAGGAACCGGCGTCATCACATGACGCTGGTTTGTTTACAAGTGATCGCTCCGTCATTTGACGGAGCGATCACGTGGTAAACCGCTGCTATCAGCGGCGATTTACCGCGATCTGTGAAGCGCCGGGTCTTCTAGACCCGGCGCTCACCGATGATTCCGGGAGTGCGCCCCAGGGGGCGCGCGAGTGAAGGATTCTGGGAGGACGTCCCAGGGACGTCCTCCCAGAATAACTCCACCGCGCTGTAGACGTCTTTTGTCTATGGCGCGGTGGGGAAGAGGTTAAAGGGTGAACCTCCACTTTAAGTTGCCTCTTACCGTTGTCTAGGGGTGAAGTTGATGAGTAGATTTAGTGAGCGAATGTCCAGTCAGTAAATAAAGGTTTTTACTGAATGCTTTATTCTCGACCCAACATGACCAACATCAACATGAGGTAGAGAGGAAAGGTTGATGAAGCAATAGAGAACTTTGCAGTATCAGGCTCTCAGTAGTAGTAGATACAGTTCATCGCCACTCCAGCCAGAGTGGGTGAAGTGCCTCCGGACAGACTCCTGCCACGAGCCTGGCAGCCGAAGCGCCACTTAAGGTTGTTGGGAGGAACAGACCTCTGCCACAGGCCTGGCTCTAGGGACCTCTGCCACAAGCCTAGTAGTTAAATGAGCTAAATGGATTGAGCGAATCCTCCCAGTAAATTAGATTTGGGTCACCGGGTGACAGTTGAAGTGTACCTGTCAATGTCCCGGTCACCGGATCCCCGATGGTTCGTCCAAGCCCCTCAGATAACCTGCCTCCGGGTTTTCCTTGAGCCGATTCCCAACCGTTCAGCACATAGCTTGGGATCTCTTCAATGGAGCCGGGGACCCAGCAAGTCACCGGGGCCCCTTTCAGCAACATGGAGCTCCGTGTCGCGTGCGACTCCGGCCTGGTAGGCCATATCGCCGGGGTCTGTTGGATGCGCACACCCTAAAGGTGGGTGCAGCACCTGGAACTCGGAACCCGCGAAGAATCAATGAAAAAGACGTCTGCCACAGATATACTCTCCCCCAGCATGCCCCGCGAAGGAAAACTCCTCTAATTGGCTGCTGGGGAAAATTGCTCTGCCAGAACCCCTCTAGCGACCAACTGTCGTACAGGGGTGGGATTGGCACCCCTGGAGCGCAGACTGACCTACAGGACAGTTCAGGAATGACAGCAGCCCAAATTTAGCAAATTATGAATGGGAGCAAAAATAACTCTCCCATTCCCCACTAACTTTAGCGTAGTGCCCATACTGAATGTAAGGGGGCGCTACATATATATATATACATCCAGGTTTGTGTATATATATATATATATCACGGAACAGCACAAGGAGGAGCACGAGTTTTTAAAACTCCACGGCCGCCGTCTATGTCACAGACTCGGGTACACAGATCGGATTCTGCAATGGGCACGGTGAGGTCAGGCGGCAAAGGTAACGGGACCTGCCGGTTACAGTAGAGAGAATGTAGGTGAGAGGGTGGTCGAGTAGGAGAACTGCGATGGGCACAATGAGGTCAGGCTGCAAATGGGCACAGTGAGGTCAGGCTACAAATGGGCACAGTCAGGTCTGGCTGCAAATGGGCACAGTGAGGTCTGGCTGCAAATGGGCACAGTGAGGTCAGGCTGCAAATGGGCACAGTGAGGTCAGGCTGCAAATGGGCACAGTGAGGTCAGGCTGCAAATGGGCACAGTGAGGTCAGGCTGCAAATGGGCACAGTGCGGTCAGGCTGCAAATGGGCACAGTGAAGCTGCAAATGGCCATTGTTGACCCTCTTTTCTGCTTTAGTAGCTGCTGCATTTCCCACCCATCGGCTTATACTCGAGTCAATACGTTTTCCCAGTTTCCCGGACTCGGATCTACCCTGGTTCGCATCGTTCCTGGAGAATCGATCCCAGACAGTGAAACTAGGAGCCTTCACCTTTGAAGCATGTACCATTTCATGCGGAGTCCCTCAAGGATCACCCCTGTCGCCCGTACTTTTCAACATATACCTCCGCCCACTCCTCAAAATCAGTAAACAGGACCTACTCTACCATTCCTACGCTGACGACACTCAACTCTACTTTCGCATCAGCAACAAAAAAGACCAATTTCACGGACTGGAACAATGCCTCACATTGATAGACAATTGGATGACGGAGAGACACCTCAAACTTAATGGATCCAAAACAGAACTTCTTCTGCTTCACGCAAACCGAAAGACAAACTCTAGGACGACATGGACGCCACCCCCCATTCTGGGACAAACCATCATCCCAAGCACCAAAGTCAAAAGTCTCGGAGTCACCTTTGACTCTGACATGACCATAGACGCACAAATAGGATCAGTAGTCAGCGGATTCCACCATCTTCTCCGCCTGCTACGAAGACTCATCCCCTTCATCCCGGAAGAGGATACAGCGGTAGTAGTTGAAACAATTATCAACTCTAGGCTCGACTACGCAAACTCCCACTACCTTGGACTCCCCAAATACCAGAGTTCTCGTTTACAAGTCGTCCAGAACACGGCAGCCAGACTGATAATGGGGAAAAAACCCTGGGAATCAATCACCCCATCCCTGAGGACCCTTCTTTGGCTAGCCGTAAAGGATCGCGTCACATTCAAGGCCCTCTGCCTCACTCACAAATGTACACAAGGAATCGCCCCTCAATATTTATGCGAGAAAATAAAATACCACAACCCCAATCGCGTTCTTCGATCAATCAACCAAAATCAACTTCAATTTCCCAAGTCCCGCTACAAGTCTAAAGGAGAACGAAGATTCGCAGTCCAAGGACTCCGACTGTGGAACGCGCGACCAACTAACATCCGAATGGAAGAAAGTCATCGGACCTTCAGAAAAAAACTCAAGACCCACCTCTTCTGAAGGATAAGGATGGAAATGGATACCAAGCAGTGGCGGCTGGTGCTCAACATTTTTTGCAGCCTCACTGTGCCCATTAAATGCAGCCACTGGGCCCATCAAACGCAGCCACTGTGCCATCAATTGTCGCCACTGTGCCATGCCATCAGATGCAGCCACTGTGCCATCAATTGTCACCACTGTCCCATGCCATCAAACGCAGCCACTGTGCCCATCAATTTTCACCACTGTGCCATGCCATCAAACACAGCCACTGTGCCATCAATTGTCATAACTGTGCCATGCCATCAAACGCAGCCATTGTGCCATCAATTGTCACCACTGTGCCATGCCATCAAACGCAGCCACTGTGCCATCAATTGTCACCACTGTGCCATGCCATCAAAAGCAGCCACTGTGCCCATCAATAGTCACCACTGTGCCATGCCATCAAACGCAGCCACTGTGCCATCAATTGTCACCACTGTGCCATGCCATCAAACGCAGACACTGTGCCATCAATCGGCACCACTGTGCCATGCCATAAAACACAGACACTGTGCCATCAATTGTCACCACTGTGCCATGCCATCAAACGCAGCCACTGTGCCCATGAATTGTCGCCACTGTGCCAATATGAAACCTAATAAATGCTCAGATCAATATACGTGAACAGTAGAGGCATCATACAGTATATGAAACAATAGTGCAATGTGCAAAGAAGCAAGTGCAATGCTGAAAATTAGGGTTGTCCCGATACCGATACCAGTATCGGTATCGGGACCGATACCGAGTATTTGCGGGAGTACTCGTACTCCCGCAAATACCCCCAATACTGAAATAGAATACTTGCCCTTCCCGCCGCCGCCGCTGCAAACCGCAAAGCCGCCGTTAATCAGCGTGCGGGGAACATTACAGCTTTCGTTTGAATATCTGTATCCCCGCCGCGTATAGACACTCCCCCTTGCGCGGGATTGGACGGATGATCTGTCCAATCCCGAGCAAGGGGGAGTGTCTATGCGCGGCGGGGATACAGCTATTCAAACGAAAGCTGTAATGTTCCCCGCACGCTGATTAACGCGGCACGTGCGGCATCATCAAGGTATGTGGGACATGGCTGCAATATGTGGGGGGACATGGCTGCATTATGTGGGGGACATGGCTGCATTATGTGGGGGACATGGCTGGAATATGTGGGGGACATGGCTGGATATATGTGGGGGGACATGGCTGCATTATGTGGGGGACATGGCTGCATTATGTGGGGGACATGGCTGGAATATGAGGGGGACATGGCTGGAATATGTGGGGGACATGGCTGGAATATGTGGGGGACATGGCTGGAATATGTGGGGGACATGGCTGTAATATGTGGGGGACATGGCTGTAATATGTGGGGGACATGGCTGCAATATGTGGGGGACATGGCTTCAATATGTGGGGGACATGGCTGCGCGGCTTGCATCCGACTTATATAGGCCTCACAGTCCCATCATGCTCCGGTACCTACCCACGTGGGTAGGTACCACGTGGGTAGGTACCGGAGCATGATGGGACTGTGAGGCCTATATAAGTCGGATGCAAGCCGCGCACCTGTCATTGCAGCGAGAAGAGACGTCGGGTCAACATCGGAAGAAGGGAGGAGAAGAGAAGAAGAAGACGTCACAGAACATAGCGGCGAAGATAGCGGCGGCCAGCCCTGAAGGAGAAGGTACCGGACAGCGGGAGGAAGAACCGGGGTGCGCCGAGTCAACAGCGGAGAGCGGCGAAGATAGAAGACCCCCCAGAGCGTAGAAGACCCCCGGAAAGCGGAGAAGACCCCCCGGAGAGTGGAAGAAGAAGCCCCCCCTGGTGAAAGAGCTAAAGAAGACAGGGGGGGCCTCCGGAGCAGACTAATAAATTATTTTAAAAACCCTGTGTCGTGTGTTTATTAACTTTAACACTTTGCCTCCAGGTGAATGGGTAGGGGTACGATGTACCCCATATCCATTCACTTAGGGTGGGGGGCCGTTATCTGGGGGCCCCCTTATTTGACAACCAACGGCCAGGGAAGAGGCCCTGTCCTTATCAACATGGGGACAGGGTGCTCTGGGGTGGGGGGGCCCGGCAGTGCGCCCCCCTGCCCCAGAGCACCCAACCCCCCCATGTTGAGGGCATGCGGCCTGGTACGGCTCAGAAGGGGGGGAGCGCTCGCTCGTCCCCACTCCTTTCCTGGCCGGCCAGGTAGCGTGCTTTGGATACGGGTCTGGTATGGATTGTAGGGGGACCCCCTACGTCGGTTTTTCGGCGTAGGGGGGGTCTTCTTACAACCCATACCAGACCTAAGGGCCTGGTATGCTCCTGGGGGGGGAACCCATGTCGGTTTTTTGTTTTAAAATTGGTGTGGAGTTCTCCCTCTCAGGAATGCATACCAAATGCCGACGCTAGAATTGGCGGGAATCTCCCGTCGCTTCTATGACGGCTTTGTCTCCATCGCGGCAAGCCAGCTCGGCGCTGGCTCCCGCGATGGGGCTCGTAGGTGGTCAATCTCGCCGAGAAAGGGAGCGAGATTGACACAATATCGCGGTCACCCACTGTACAAGTTATTCACTCACTCATAATAGAAAGCTTTATCAACTTGTGTCTTTTATGGTGGAAGGTGGATTTAGGTGAGCATAACTGTTTTAGTAGAATGTATTTAAAATGAAACAACCTCAGATTGAGTGAGAGAGGGTTCATTTTTGGCCTGAGATGGGCTTTAAATTATATATAGCCTAAGGCCCCTTTCACATGGGGTGGATCAGTAATGATCCGCCCCGTGAACCTCCGCATGCTCAGCGGGGATCGCTCCGTTGATCCCCGCTGAGCCGGCAGATGACAGGGCAGTCCCCGCACACTGTGCAGGTACCGCCCTGTCTTTTCTCCGCTCTCCCCTATGGGGGGATCGGATGAACGCGGACCGTCTGTCCGTGTTCACCCGATCCGATCCGCCAGACGGATGGAAAAGTAGGTTTTTCCTCCGTCACACTTTGGCGGATCGGAGCGGGTCGGATGTCAGCGGGCATGTCACTGCTGACATCCGCGGCTCCATAGAGGAGCACGGAGCGCCCGTTCAGGTCCGCAAAAAAAAAACTGGCGGGCGGACCTGAACGGGCCGCCCGTGTGAAAAAGCCCTGACACGGTTCGGAATTTGCGACAAGAGAAAAAAAAATTGGGAGCTTTTCGTCGGATATTCCGACCGTGTGTCCCATCGGGCTTTTTCTGTCGGAATTTCCGACGGATTTAGATAGAGAGCAGGTGCTCTATTTTTCCGTCTGAGATTCCGACGGAGGTTTGCCCGTTGAAAAGTCTGACCGTGTGTATGCGCCATTAGTCAAACTGCTTCATACCCACTGTAATTGTTTGGATACAATAAACTCTACACTTACCTGATACATGAAGAGGGAAAATGTTCTTACAGAGTCCGGTGCTCGTTGATACCTCACAGGAGTAATTCCCGGAGTCGCTGGGCAGGGCGTCCGTTATCCGGAGGTTGGTCGGATCCTGGAAGGAGAATCTGGGCTCTGAGAAGTTGTTGGAGGTCCGATTCGGTTTTAGTGTTGTAACGAACAGAAGAATGTGAGAATTGTTGGATTTTCTCCATGTAATCAGAGTTGTATTGCCTACAGTCACTGATTTATTACATCCCTCCAGGCAGTTTATGGTCACCGTGTCACCCGCAGAACTTTCCACAACATGGGCGGGTGACACCAAACCTGGAATAAATGAGAGAGCGCCCCTATCAGTGTCAGAACCCAGAGGGGTCTTCATATAATACATATAATAGGATATACAGAATAATGGATACCTGGAGCCAGGGACAGGTACAGACAGACCATGGTGAAACTTTTGGGACTCCGGGTCATCATAGCCATACATGTACGATGAATGGCAGATAATCTTCTGTGTCATGCAGAGTATTTCTCTGTAATTTCTACACCCGGATTACAGAGGATGTGATGGTCACCCGGCTCTCACCACATACTTTACAAAAGTGAATATTGCATTTCATCTGCATAGTGTGCGGCGTGTTATGAGTCTATTTAAAGGACGGAAGCCTTAACCACTTAAGCCCCCGGACCATGATGCAGGTTAAGGTCCTGGCCCCTTTTTTTGCAATTCGGCACTGCGTCGCTTTAACTGACGATTGCGCGGTCGTGCGACGTGGCTCCCAAACAAAAATTGGCGTCCTTTTTTCCCCGCAAGTAGAGCTTTCTTTTGGTGGTATTTGATCACCTCTGCGGTTTTTATTTTTTGCGCTATAAACAAAAATAGAGCGACAATTTTGAAAAAAATGCAATATGTTTTACTTTTTGCTATAATAAATATCCTCAAAATATATATAAAAAAAATGTTTCCTCAGTTTAGGCCGGTACTTATTCTTCTACCTATTTTTGGTTAAAAAAATGGCGGCGATCAGCGATTTTTTTCGTGACTGCGACATTATGGCGGATATATCGGACACTTTTGACACATTTTTGGGACCATTGTCATTTTCACAGCGAAAAGTGCTATAAAAATGCACTGATTACTGTGAAAATGACAATTGCAGTGAAGGGGTTAACCACTAGGTGGCGCTAAGGGGTTAAGTGTGCCCTAAGGGAGTGGTTCTTACTGCAGGGGGGCTGTAGGCGTGACGTCACTGATTGTCATTCCCTATATCAGGGAACAGGCGATCACTGTCACTGCCACAGTGAAGAACGGGGAAGGTGTGTTTACACTCACCTCTCGCCGTTCTTCAGCTCCTGTGAGCGATCGCGGGACACCGGCGGTGATCAGGTCCCACGGGCGCAGTCACAGAGCTTCGGACCGTGTTGGGCGCGCAACCCACGGCTGGCCCCTTAAAGGCGACATACAGGTACGTGCCTGTGCCCAGCCGCGCCCTTCTGCCGACGTAAATGTGCAGGAGGCGGTCCTTAAGTGGTTAAAAAAGTTGTATATAAAATAAAATCACAAAGGGCTCTTTCACACGGACGTTCCTTTTTTTTCTTTCCGTTCAGTTTAGTTCAGTTCTTTTTTTTGGGTGTAAAACGGTGGTGGATGTCAATTTTGACTTCCGTTTTCATGTCCGCGAACATCCGTTTTACATCCGCAAACGTCTATTTTACATCCGCGAACCTCCGTTTTGCATCCACGAACATACCCCTACCATTTCTTAGTGAAATGGTAGGGGTACAATGTACCCCATTACCAATTCACATAGGGGGGGGGCAGGATCTGGGAGTCCCCTTCGTTAAAGGGGTCTTCCAGATTCTGATAAACTCCCCTGCCCGCAAACCCCCACAACCACCAGGCAAGGGTTGTGGGGATGAGGCCCTTGTCCCCTTCAACATGGGGACATGGTGCCTTGAGGGGTCACAGACCCCCAAAGCATCCTCCCAATGTTGAAGGCATGTGGCCTGGTACGGTTTAGGAGGGGGGGCTCTCTCATCCCCCCTCTTCCTGCGGCCTGCCAGGTTGCGTGCTCGGATAAAGGGTCTGGTGTGGATTTTTGGGGGGAACCCCACGTCTTTTTTTTTTTTTCATTTGACGCAGGGTTCCCCTTAATATTCACACCAGACCTGAAGGGCCTGGTAATTGAATTTGGGGGGACCCCCACGCATTTTTTATCATTGACTCTTCTCTGTATTGAAGGGAGCCAACAATTCATTATTGCCACGAGTGGTTTTAAATGACTTTTTTCCTTCAGAAATGACACTTTGTGCAGAGACAGTTCTAAACACAGGAAACAAGCGCTACTTCACAGGCATACTATAGACTCCCCCTAGGTACGAAATTTAAAGGAATATTTACTACTTTAAGCATTATTAAAATCACTGCTCCTGAAAAAACGGCTGTTTTTTGCATTGATACATGTCCCCTGGGGCAGGACCTGGGTCCCCAAACACTTTTTAGGACAATAACTTGCATATAAGCCTTTAAAATTAACACTTTAGATTTCAAACGTTCGAGTCCCATAGACTTTAATGGGGTTCTAAAGTTCACACAAACTTTTGGTCTGTTCGCAGGTTCTGGTGCAAACCGAACGGGGAGGGTGTTCGGCTCATCCCTACCGGCTACCAATATAAAGAGGAGTTTCAACACTGACCACCAATGTAATAGGGGTTTACACTGACCACCAATGTAATAGGGATTTACACTGACCACCAATGTAATAGGGATTTACACTGACCACCAATGTAATAGGGGTTTACACTGACCACCAATGTAATAGGGGTTTACACTGACAACTAATGTAATAGGGGTTTACACTGACCACTAATGTAATAGGGGTTTACACTGACCCCCAATGTAATAGGGGTTTACACTGACCACCAATGTAATAGGGGTTTACACTGACCACTAATGTAATAGGGGTTTACACTGACCACTAATGTAATAGGGGTTTACACTGACCCCCAATGTAATAGGGGTTTACACTGACCACTAATGTAATAGGGGTTTACACTGACCCCCAATGTAATAGGGGTTTACACTGACCACTAATGTAATAGGGGTTTACACTGACCACTAATGTAATAGGGGTTTACACTGACCCCCAATGTAATAGGGGTTTACACTGACCACTAATGTAATAGGGGTTTACACTGACCCCCAATGTAATAGGGGTTTACACTGACCACTAATGTAATAGGGGTTTACACTGACCACCAATGTAATAGGGGTTTACACTGACCACCAATGTAATAGGGGTTTACACTGACCACTAATGTAATAGGGGTTTACACTGACCACTAATGTAATAGGGGTTTACACTGACCACTAATGTAATAGGGAATAGTCACACTGGCCACTAGTGTGAATAAATCCACTACTTATCTATCAAAAAATTGTTTCCCAGCGCCAAACCTTTCATTCAATTTCTAAATTGCTGCATTAGTAAATGTCAAATTCCAGTACAAAGGAATAGTAGTGGTAAAAAAAAAGCACTTGTGGGTTTAACCACTTTCAGACCGCCGCATGTCTATGTACGTCGGCAGAATGGCACGGACAGGCACATTGGCGTACATGTACGTCCCTGCCTAGACGTGGGTTGGGGGTACGATCGTGACCCCCCCCCCGCTACATGCGGCGGTCGGAAACCCGCGGGGAGCGATCCGGGACGAGGGCGCGGCTATTCGTTTCTAGCCGCCCCCTCGTGATCGCTCCACGGAGCTGAAGAACGGGGAGAGCCGTATGTAAACACGGCTTCCCCGTGCTTCACTATGGCGGCGTATCGATCGAGTGATCCCTTTTATAGGGGAGACTCGATCGATGACGTCATTCCTACAGCCACACCCCCCTACAGTTGTAAACACACACTAGGTGAACACTAACTCCTACAGCGCCCCCTGTGGTTAACTCCCAAACTGCAATTGTCATTTTCACAATAAAGAATGCAATTTAAATGCATTTTTTGCTGTGAAAATGACAATGGTCCCAAAAATGTGTCAAAATTGTCCGAAGTGTCCGCCATAATGCCGCAGTCACGAAAAAAAATCGCTGATCGCCGCCATTAGTAGTAAAAAAAAAAAAAAAATAATAAAACTATCCCCTATTTTGTAAAAGCTATAAATTTTGCGCAAACCAATCGATAAACGCTTATTGCGATTTTTTTTACCAAAAATAGGTAGAAGAATACGTATCGGCCTAAACTGAGGAAAAAAAATTGGTATATATATTTTTGGGGGATATTTATTATAGAAAAAAGTAAAAAATATAGAATTTTTTTCAAAATTGTCGCTCTATTTTTGTTTATAGCGCAAAAAATAAAATCCGCAGAGGTGATCAAATACCACCAAAAGAAAGCTCTATTTGTGGGGAAAAAAGGACGCCAATTTTGTTTGGGAGCCACGTCGCACGACCGCGCAATTGTCTGTTAAAGCGACGCAGTGCCGAATTGTAAAAACCCCTTGGGTCATTTAGCAGCATATTGGTCCGGTCCTTAAGTGGTTAACTAATCTTTTTTTATGTATATTTCTCCTTTAAAGGGGTGTGTCCTATGCCTACATACTTTTTCTTATAGGTGTCCCTAGTTCCCATCTCAAAAAGTTGGGAGGTATGGATATGACCTCGGGGGGGGGGGGGGGGGGGGGCGCTGGCCGCCGTTTATTTACATATGAATGCCGATGGCCGTAGTTATTTACATATGAATGCAGGTTATTTACATGTAAACACAGGGTCTGCAGGTGAGTCATCTGTACACAACAATAGGGCAAAGCTGCAGCATCAGTAGCAGCACTTCACACTGAGAAATTGGGGCACAGCACAGGACTAAAACTTCACGGGACAAGGGAATTTAAACCAGGATAGTTGCCAAGTATGAGGCACCTGCTTTGGGCCCCACAACAATGACAGGGCCCAGGGCAGCTTCCCCTTTTTCCCTGCCTTAAATATAGCCCTGATTGTAGTGATCAGTACACAGAAGCAATCAGGGCCAATCCTAGGGTCACAGGCGCCTGGGTGCAGAAATATTTCTGGCACCCCCACATGGGCGTGGTCATTTTACTAACTCCTCCCCTTTACACATGTTTCTATGATAATGACTCAACATCAGAAATGCTCCCCCACAAAGTCTTCATTAACCTGGGATTCTTACATGATCTCCTAACAATAAACAAAATACAGGAAGAGAAGCAGAGTACTTTACTGGGACCTGGAGGGGGGCCACTCTGATGGACACAGAGAGGGCTTCTGTTAGAGTGTCTGTTAGAAAGACCCCCAGACATACTACAGACATAATACAGGAGATGGTCAGAGACCGCAGACATAGTACAGGAGACGATCAGAGACTGCAGACGTGGTACAGGAGACAGTCAGAGACTGCAGACATAGTACAGGAGACGGTCAGAGACTGCAGACATAGTACAGAAGACGGTCAGAGACTGCAGACATAGTACAGGAGATGGTCAGAGACTGCAGACATGATACAGGAGACGGCCAGAGACTGCAGACATGGTAAAGGAGATGGTCAGAGACCACAGACATAGTACATGAGACGATCAGAGACTGCAGACGTGGTACAGGAGATGGTCAGAGACTGCAGACATAGTACAGGAGACGGTCAGAGACTGCAGACACAGTACAGGAGATGGTCAGAGACTGCAGACATGATACAGGAGACGGTCAGAGACTGCAGACATTGTACAGGAGATGGTCAGAGACTGCAGACATAGTACAGGGGATGGTCAGAGACTGCAGACATAGTACAGGAGACGGTCAGAGACTGCAGACATAGTACAGGAGATGGTCAGAGACTGCAGACATGATACAGGAGGCGGTCAGAGACTGCAGACATAGTAAAGGAGATGGTCAGAGACTGCAGACATAGTAAAGGAGATGGTCAGAGACTGCAGACATGATACAGGAGACGGTCAGAGACTGCAGACATAGTACAGGAGATGGTCAGAGACTGCAGACATTGTACAGGAGATGGTCAGAGACACATCAGTTCTGGACAGTACTTTATTGGGACCTGCTGGAGGGGGGGCCTCTCTGATGGACACAGAGAGGGCTTCTGTTAGAGTGTCTGTTAGAAAGACCCCCAGACATACTACAGACATGATACAGGAGATGGTCAGAGACCGCAGACATAGTACAGGAGACGGTCAGAGACTGCAGACGTGGTACAGGAGACAGTCAGAGACTGCAGACATAGTACAGGAGACGGTCAGAGACTGCAGACATAGTAAAGGAGATGGTCAGAGACTGCAGACATAGTACAGGAGATGGTCAGAGACTGCAGACATAGTACAGGAGACGGTCAGAGACTGCAGACATGATACAGGAGACGGTCAGAGACTGCAGACATAGTACAGGAGATGGTCAGAGACTGCAGACATAGTACAGGAGACGGTCAGAGACTGCAGAGATGGTACAGAAGACGGTCAGAGACTGCAGACATGATACAGGAGGCGGTCAGAGACTGCAGACATGATACAGGAGGCGGTCAGAGACTACAGACATAGTACAGGAGACGGTCAGAGACTGCAGACATGATACAGGAGGCGGTCAGAGACTGCAGACATAGTAAAGGAGATGGTCAGAGACTGCAGACATAGTACAGGGGATGGTCAGAGACTGCAGACATAGTACAGGAGATGGTCAGAGACTGCAGACATGATACAGGAGACGGTCAGAGACTGCAGACATAGTACAGGAGACGGTCAGAGACTGCAGACATGATACAGGAGGCGGTCAGAGACTGCAGACATAGTATAGGAGATGGTCAGAGACTGCAGACATGATACAAGAGATGGTCAGAGACTGCAGACATGGTACAGGAGATGATCAGAGACTGCAGACATAGTAAAGGAGATGGTCAGAGACTGCAGACATAGTACAGGAGATGGTCAGAGACTGCAGACATTGTACAGGAGATGGTCAGAGACTGCAGACATGATACAGGAGATGGTCAGAGACTGCAGACATTGTACAGGAGATGGTCAGAGACTGCAGACATGATACAGGAGATGGTCAGAGACTGCAGACATAGTACAGGAGACGGTCAGAGACTGCAGACATGATACAGGAGACGGTCAGAGACTGCAGACATAGTACAGGAGACGGTCAGAGACTGCAGACATGATACAGGAGGCGGTCAGAGACTGCAGACATAGTATAGGAGATGGTCAGAGACTGCAGACATGATACAAGAGATGGTCAGAGACTGCAGACATGGTACAGGAGATGATCAGAGACTGCAGACATAGTAAAGGAGATGGTCAGAGACTGCAGACATAGTAAAGGAGATGGTCAGAGACACATCAGTTCTGGACGGACACACACCTATGCTCAGAACACTAGTTCTGGACAGACACAAACAAGGAGAGAAGGAGGGAGGGGAGAACTCTGCCACTTCGGCGCCCCCCACCTCTGCAGGCGCCTGGGTGCAAAGCACCCTGTGCACCCTGCCTAGGATCGGCCCTGGAGGCAATTAGTGTCACATACAGTATGTATGGCGTACAGTAAATCAGATAATATTTGTGTTATACAGAATATTTCTCTGTAAATTCTACACCCAGATTCCACAGGATGTGACGGTCACCCGGCTCTGACCACATCCTGTATAAGTGTGAATTTCCACCTGTGTAGTGGGCAGGGTGTTATGATTTTGTTTAAAGCTGAAGTGTAAACTGCTTAGGTTTTGCTTGTTTTTTCTCCCTCTTGCCCAAAATGCTAATACATGTTTAAATAAAGCCATACCTTACTTGAGACTCATGTCACTGGGCATCTGTGCTTCCCTATGGAGTGTGGGCATGGTGGGCGATTCTGGCAGGACACTGTACATAGCTTCAGAGGCGGCACTTTGCGGGGGGCGGTGAAAAAGCCCACCCTGTCCCTCTGTGCTCATCCCACCCTGTCCCCCTGTGCTCATCCCACCCTGTCCCCCTGTGCTCATCCCACCCTGTCCCCCTGTGCTCATCCCACCCTGTCCCCCTGTCCTCATCCCATGAAAATGACAGGACGGGTCTTAAAAAGGAAGGGGTGCGTCATATATAAAGTAGGGGGTGTGCGAGTTTCACCAGGCCTAGGACAGCACAAAACCTAAATACACCCCTGCATAGCTTCCCGAAAACAAGAGTGGGTGTTCCGAGGCAGGGTGCAACTCCTGCATGTTATGCTGTGCCTCCATGTTTAAAAGGACTGAAATTTAATGAATAAAAAGGGATGGGCCAGGAACATTTAGGCTAGGGAGGAAAGGGCTAGATTATACTGGGTGTCCTCCAGCCAGAAAATGAGGCTTCCAATGGACATTGGGAGAAGCTCATGTATAGAGCCCACAGGACCTGGACTCCAAAAAATTCGAACCCCATGATACCTGTAGAGTATATTACCATCTTTAAGAAGACATAGGGCCAGATCCACATAGAGATACGCCGTCGTATCTCTGAGTTCTGCCGGTCGTATCAATGCGCCTGATTCATAGAATCAGTTACGCATAGATATGCCCTAAGATCCGACAGGTGTAACTGTGTTACACCGTCGGATCTTAACTGCATTTTTAAAATGGCCGCGGGGGGCGTTCTCGCTGATTTACGGCGAGAATATGTAAATCAGCGAGATACGCCAATTCACGAACGAACGCAGTCACTTTACGCGGTTTACGTGAGGGTTTTTCCGGCGTATAGTTACCCCTGCTTCTATGAGGCGCAGCCAATGTTAAGTATGGCCGTCGTTCCCGTGACGAAATTTGAATTTTTTACATTGTTTTTCCTAAGTCGTTCGCGAATAGGGATTTGCGGAAATGACGCTCACGTCGGCTTCATTGACGTTTTCCGACGTGAGTTGGAGCATGCGCACTGGGCTATTTTTACAGCCGGCGCATGCGCAGTTCGATCGGCGCGGGGGCGCGCTTAATTTAAATACAAGCCGCCCCCTTTGAATTACGCAGCCTTACGCCAGGCCATTTACACTACGCCGCCGCAAATTACGGAGCAAGTGCTTTGAGAATACGGCACTTGCTCCAGTAAGTTGCGGCGGCGTAATGTATATGGCTTACGCTACGCCGCCGCGGATTCTATGTGAATCTGGGCCATTATGTCCATGTCCCACCACAAAACTCCTATAGAGTGTGATGGGGTCCAGATTTCTCTGCTGCCAGCTCTAACCAGGAAAGCTGTATGGAGAACAGTTAAGCCATTAATGGAAGCCAGTGGCGGAACTCCCAGGGGCGCAAAGGTCTCACTTGTAAATAGGGGCCTGGCGTTCCGCCACTGTTGGGGGCCCCAGCGGGGTTGCCGTCCGCATGGCTCTAAGCTGAGAGCGCCTCTCTCATACAGCCCAGAGCCTGCACTGAACGCTCCCTCCCTTGCACAGATGGGAGAGGAGGGAGACGATTTGCTCCTTCTCCTCCATCCCCTCTCCTCCTGTATACACCGCGGGAAGTGTGATCCCCAGTAGCTGAATGTTCAAACTCAGCTGCTAGGCTTTCACAGTGCACACAGGAAGAGAGGGTGGGAGGAGAAGGAGCGGATAGGCTCTCTCCTCTCCCATCTGTGTGAGGGAGGAGGAACGTTCAGTGCAGGCTCTGGGCTGTATGAGAGAGAAGCTCTCAGCACAAAGCCCTGCTAAGGAGGCACTGATAGGCATACTGATGGGCAGCACTGATAGATACTGATAGGCAGGCCCGGACTGGGACAAAAAATAGGCCCAGGAATTTCAGACTGAGCAGCCGGCGGTGGCGGTTAATGATGGGATGTGAGGTTCCAGCACCCTGCACCTCTGGACCCCTTTACATTACATAGCCCCCTGCACCTCTGGACCCCTTTACATTACATAGCACCCTGCACCTCTGGACCCCTTTACATTACATAGCACCCTGCACCTCTGGACCCCTTTACATTACATAGCACCCTGCACCTCTGGAACCCTTTACATTACATAGCACCCTGCACCTCTGGACCCCTTTACATTACATAGCACCCTGCACCTCTGGAACCCTTTACATTACATAGCACCCTTCACCTCTGGACCCCTTTACATTACACAGCACCCTTCACCTCTGGACTCCTTTACATTACATAGCACCGCACCTCTGGACCCCTTTACATTACACAGCACCCTGCACCTCTGGACCCCTTTACATTACATAGCACCCTGCTCCTCTGGAACCCTTTACATTACATAGCACCCTGCACCTCTGGACCCCTTTACATTACATAGCACCCTGCACCTCTGGAACCCTTTACATTACATAGCACCCTTCACCTTTGGACCCCTTTACATTACATAGCACCCTTCACCTCTGGACCCCTTTACATTACATAGCACCGCACCTCTGGACCCCTTTACATTACACAGCATCCTGCACCTCTGGAACCCTTTACATTACACAGCACCTTGCACCTCTGGACCCCTTTACATTACACAGCACCCTGCACCTCTGGACCCTTTACATTACACAGCACCCTGCACCCCTTTACATTACACAGCACCCTGCACCTCTGGGCCCCTTTGCATTACACAGCACCCTGCACCTCTGAGCCTCTTTACATTACACAGCACCCTGCACCACTGGACCCCTTTACATTACACAGCCGCCCACAGTTTGTTACACAGACACCCCCTAACAGTTCTGGACCCCCTGCATGTTACACAGACCTCCCTACAGTACAGACTCCCTATCTAAAGTACAGACCACCGTACATTACAGACCCCCTCTACAATACAGACCCCCGTCCCCCTACATTACAGCCCTCCTCTGCAATACAGCCCATACAGACCCTTACTACTTTACAGAGACGTGACCTGTGGACCGCCGCGGCCCACTGGGCATATACCCGGTATGCTCTATGGCCAGTCCGGGCCTGCTGATAGATGACATTGATGAACAGTGATAGGCAGCACTGATGAGCAGTGATAGGTGGCATTGATGAGCACTGACAGACTGCACTGATGAACACTGATCGGTGGCATCGATCAGCGCTGGTAGGCGGCACTGATAGGCCGCACCGCTGGGCACTGTTAAGCTGCACTGAAATAAATAAATAAATAAATTAAATAAAGAAGCAATATGTAACAATACATAAAAAAATTATAATTAACGCTTAACCTTAAAAGTATTAAATAAATTATTGTTGTTGTTATTATTATTATTATTATTAACAATAATAATAAATAATAATAATAAAATAATAAATACACACCGAAACCTGAACAAAAAAAAATATATATATAATAATAATGTATTTATTTATTTATTTTGTGTTAGAGTGTTTTGTTATTTATTATTATTATAATTTTTTAAGGGTTAGGGGTTAAGGTTAGGGGTTAATTATTTATTTATTGTTACTTGGTATTCATTTATTGAATGTACAGTGAAGCCTCGGATTACGAGTAACGCGGTTAACGAGTGTTTTTCGCAAATACGAGCATTTTTTTTTTCTAAAATCCTGACTTGGTTTTTGAGTGTTGTCTCACAAAACGAGCGGGATTCAAGCCTCTGAGGTGTGCAGTACTGCATTTGGCCTGAGATGTCCCCGAGTATTTTTGAGGCTCTCAGGTGCCCCCCACCTCTGGCCACATGCGGTATTGCATGCTATAGAAGTCAATGCGGAACAAATTATTTTCGTTTCCATTGACTTCTTCGGGGAAACTCGCTTTGATATGCGAGTGCTTTGGATTACGAGCAATCTCCTGGAACAGATTATACCCGTAATCCGAGGTTCCACTGTATTTCATATTTATTTATACATTTTTTTTTATTTCTGTATTTATTTTAGATTTATGTAATAATTTATTATTAGTAGTAGTAGTATTACCACCCTAACCCTAAGGATACTTTCACACTGGGGCGGCGGGTCCGTCAGCGGTAAAGCGCCGCTAGTTTTAGCGGCGCTTTACTGTCGTTTTAGCTGCGATTTTTTTGGGCTGCTAGCGGGGCGCTTTTAACCCCCGCTAGCGTTCTAAGAAGGGGTTAATAGCGCCTTTGTTGTGGCGCTTCGGAAGCGTTTCCCATTCATTTTAATAGGCAGAGAGGGTGGAGGAGCGATTTTTCTGCTCAAATGAAAAAATTGAAAAAATAGTAATAATATATGAACAAATAAATGTAAAATAAATACACCAATGACAAAAAATCATCATAGATAAATAAAATAAATTAATAATATGTAACAATACATAAATAAATAATAATTAACCATTAACCTTAAAAAATATTAATTAAATTATTATTGTTGTTATTATTAATGTTGTTAATAATAATAATAATAATAATAATAATAATAATAATAATAATAATAATAATAATGATTATAATAAAAAATAATAATTAATAATAAAATAATAAATAATATATTTTCATCGCTTCTACACCGCCCCAAAGATGCTGCTTGCAGGACTTTTTTTGTCCCGTCCTGCAAGCGCACCGCCCCATGTGAAAGCACTCATGCTTTCACACTGAGAAGGCATAAGGGGAAGTTTTCAGGCGCTTTACAGGCACTATTTTTAGCGCTAAAATGCCTGAAAACCGTCTCAGTGTGAAAGGGGTACTAACAAAAAAAAACAAAAAAATTGTAAATAATCCTAACCCTAACCCCAAATCCTTAACTGTAACCGCTTACTCAAAAAACTGAAAAAATAATAATAATAAATTATTATTAATATTAATAATAATAAAATTAATAAAATATTAATAAAATAAATAAAAGTTAATGGAAAAGCTAAAAAAGCTGAAATACCTATCAAAAAATGATGTAACCGATAATAGTTTTCTCTATTGGCTAATAAAAATAAAAAAAATGGCAAAGCTCAAAAACGCTGTATAAAAACACGCCAAAATCGTGCATAAAACGCACGCAAAACACAAAAACCAATAACGCTAAAAGACGCTATCAGGTGCGAATGCAGCCTTAGGGGTTGATTTACCAATACTGGAGAGTGCAATATCTGGTGCAGCTGTGCATGGCAGCCAATCAGCTTCTAACTTCAGCTTGTTCAATTAAGTTTTGACAATAAATCCTGGAAGCTGATTGGTTTCTATGCGGAGCTCTGCTAACCGCAATATTCAAAATGGCCATTAGATGTCACTAGAGGTAAACAAAGAAAACCAGCCCAGCTGATACTGGGATACGGGATATTGAGGATATATAAACATAATCATAAAGCTACTCATAGTAAAATAATATGTAGACTGCTGTTTCTTAAGTCTCCTTTCGAAAATACCAGTTGCCTGGCTGGTAATGTTACTGCCTGGCTCAATCCAAAGGCCATTTGCGATACAGCGCTGCGTCGCTTTAACTGACAATTGCGCGGTCGTGCGACGTGGCACCCAAACAAAATTGACGTCCTTTTTTCCCCACAAATAGAGCTTTCTATTGGTGGTATTTGATCACCTCTGTGGTTTTTATCTTTTGCGCTATAAACTAAAAAAAATCAACAATTTTGAAAAAATATATATATTATTTTTCTTTCTGCTATAAAATATACCCAATAAAAAAATGTAAAAAATCGATTTTCTTCATCAATTTAGGCCAATATGTATTCTGCTACAGATTTTTTGGTATAAAAATCCAAATAAGTGTATATTGATATTGGTATATATTGGTATATATTGATATATTGGTTTGTGCAATTATCATGTCTACAAATTATGGGGCACAGTGGCTGCATGTGATGGGGCACAGTGGCTACGTTTTATGGGGCACAGTGGCATCATTTGATGGGCACAGTGGCTGCATTTGATGGGGCACAGTGGCTGCATGTGATGGGCACAGTGGCTGCATGTGATGGGGCGCAGTGGCTGCGTTTGATGGGGCACAGTGGCTACGTTTGATGGGGCACAGTGGCTGCGTTTGATGGGGCAAAGTGGCTGCGTTTGATGGGGACAGTGGCTGCATATGATGGGGCACAGTGGCTGCATATGATGGGCACAGTGGCTGCATATGATGGGCACAGTGGCTGCATTTGATAGGCACAGTGGAGGAATTTAATGGGAACAGTGGCTGCATGTGATGGGCACAGTGGCTGCATTTGATTGGGCACAGTGGCTGCGTTTGAAGGGCACAGTGGCTGCATTTGATGGGGCACAGTGGCTGAATTTAAAGGGGCACAGTGGCTGCAATAATGCAATTGATGGGCACAGTGTCTGCATTTGATGGGCACAGTGGCTGCATTTGATGGGGCACAGTGGTGCATTTTAATGGGCACTGTGGCTGAAATTGATGGTACAGTGTCTGCATTTGATGGGCACAGTGAAGCTGCAGTTGATGTTTATTTTCCATTATTTTCCATTATTTTTCAGTTTGTTTGCTTACTTTATTTACTTTATTTTTACTAGCTGCATTTGATGGGGCACAGTGGCTGCAATAATGCAATTGATGGGCACAGTGGCTGCATTTGAAGGGGCACAGTGGCTGCAATAATGCAATTGATGGGCACAGTGGCTGCATTTGAAGGGGCACAGTGGCTGCAATAATGCAATTGATGGGCACAGTGGCTGCATTTGATGGGGCACAGTGGCTGCGTTTGATGGGCACAGTGTCTGCATTTGATGGGCACAGTGGCTGCATGAGATGGGCAAAGTGCCTGCATATGATAGGCACAGTGGCTGCATTTGATGGGCACAGTGGCAGCATTTGATGGGCAAAGTGGCAGCATTTGATTGGGCACAGTGGCTGCATTTGATGGGGAACAGTGGCTGCAATTGATGGGCACAGTGGCTGCATTTGATGGGCACAGTGGCTGCATTTGATTGGGCACAGTGGCAGAATTTAATGGGCACAGTGGCTGCATTTGATGGGCACAGTGGCTGCATTTGATGGGCACAGTGGCTGCATTTGATGGGCACAGTGGCTGCATTTGAGGGGGCACGGTGGCTGAAATTGATGGTACAGTGTCTGCATTTGATGGCACAGTGTCTGCATTTGATGGGCACAGTGAAGCTGCAGTTGATGTTTATTTTCCAGTATTTTTTTGAATTTTTCAGTTTGTTTGCGCCCCCCCAAAAATTTGGAGCACCAGCCGCCACTGGCAGTATGTGTGTGATACTCTATACTTTATTTTTACTTGCGAGAAAAAAAAAAAGCATGGCTAATAATTATAGAGTTGATTGTTTGTCTCTGCAGCCTATAGGCAGAAGCCTACGGTGCCTAATGGTGAATGTGTGTATGGAGGGGGTTGGTTGGCCTCAGTAGCTCTTCTCTCCTCCATCGTTCTGCCCTCCTCTCCATTGTGAGTAATTTTCCAGTGACGGAGCCCCTGTGTCAGCACGCTGAGATGTCAGTTCCGCTCAGTCCACCCATAGGGGCCCGAGATTTCGGGGCAGATATCAGCACTCGGCTCATTCACATCTCACTGAGACAGAAAACTGAGATAAGGAAAACAGGCAACAACACGAAAATACTCCAAGGTCATCACTTCTCTTCCGCGGATTGTAAACAGCGAGAGGCGGAATTCCCCCGACTGAAGGAGAAGAAGAAGAAGAGCGCTCTGTGATCTGACCGACCTCCGTTACCAAACACGGAATTTTTAGCTTTTTTTTTGGTTTGTTTTTTAATCTATATTGAGAAATTGAAGGAGGAACCCTGTGATGCATTATGTGTATGAAAAAAAAATCATAACCTCATTTTTGCCTTAACCACTTGCTTACTGGGCACATATACCCCCCTCCTGCCCAGGTGAAATTTCAGCTTTCGGCACTGCGTCGCTTTAACTAACAATTGCGCGGTCGTGCGACGTGGCTCCCAAACAAAATTGACGTCCTTTTTTCCCCACAAATAGAGCTTTCTTTTGGTGGTATTTGATCGCCTGTGCGGTTTTTATTTTTTGCGCTGTAAACAAAAAAGAGCGACAATTTTGAAAAAAATACAATATTTTTTACTTGTTGCTGTAATAAATATGCCAATTTAAAAAAACAAAAACAATTTATTTTTCTCAGTTTAGGCCGATACGTATTCTTCTACATATTTTTGGTTAAAAAAAAAAAAAATCGCAATAAGCGACTGGTTTGCGCAAAAGTTATAGCGCCTACAAAATAAGGGACAGAATTATTATTTTTTATTATTTATTTTTTTTACTAGAAATGGCGGCAATCTGCGATTTTTATTGGGACTGCGACGTTATGGCGGACACATCGGACACTTTTGACACATTTTTGGCGCCATTCACATTTATACAGCGATCAGTGCTATAAATATGCACTAATTACAGTATAAATGTGACTGGCATTGAAGGGGTTAACACTAGGGGGTGAGGAAGGGGTTAAATGTATCCCTGCATTGTGTTCTAACTGTAGGTGGAGGGGGGGTGACTGGGGGGGGGGTGACCGATCTATGTCCCTATGTACAAGAGACACAGATCGGTCTCCTCTCCAGAGACAGCACCGCTGTCTCTGTGTAAAACGGCAATGAGAGATGATCTCATATGTATACATATGAGATCATCTCTCATTGGCCGCACAGATCGCATCGCAAACGGCCACTCTGATTGGCCGTTCGCGGCGATCTGTAATTGGCTGTGTCCAAGGGACACGGCCAGCACAGCAGTTCCCCGCTGCGCGCTCTGGAGCGCGCGCGGGTAACGCGCAAAGGGGCGGACGTCAATTGACGTCCACTTGGATTTTGGGATCCGCGCTGTAGCCGTCATTTGACTATAGCGCGGATCCCAAGAGGTTAATAAAAACCGACAAGCCTTTCTGTGAAAATAAAATAATACAACCCCATTCCTCCAAACACCATCTACACGAGGATTTGAATATTAGCTTCTGTGTGTGGCCACTTCTCTTCCTCAGCCTGTCAAATATGGAATGAGCAGAAGAGAAAAATAAAAACACTGCACATCACCCTGAACACACCATCCCCACTGTGAAACATGGTGGTGGCAGCATCATGTGGTGGGGATGCTTTTCTTCAGCAGGGACAGGGAAGCTGGTCAGAGTTGATGGGAAGATGGATGGAGACAAATACAGGACAATCTTAGAAGAAAACCTCTCAGGCCTCGTACACACGACCGAGTTTCTCGGCAAAAACCAGCAAAAAAACTTGCTGTTTTTTTTTTTTTTGCAGAGGAAACCGGTCGTGTGTACATTTTTCGACGAGGAAACTGTCGAGGAACTCGTCGAGCCAAAAAGAGAGCATGTTCTCTATTTCCTTGACGGGAATGGAGAAAATTGGCACGTCGAGTTCCTCGACAGCCTAACAAGGAACTCGACGAGCAAAACGATGTGTTTTCGCCCGTCAAGTTCCACGGTCGTGTGTACGAGGCTTCAGAGTCTGCAAAAGACTTGAGACTGGGGGAAGGTTCACCTTCCAGCAGGACAACGACCCTAAAGTACAGCCAGAGCTAAAATGGAATGGTTTAGATCAAAGCCTATTCATGTGTTAGAATGGCCCAGTCACAGTCCAGACCTAAATGCCATTGAGAATCTGTGACAAGCCTTGAGAATTGCTGATCACAGACGCTCTCCATCCAATCTGACAGAGCTTGAGATATTTTACAAAGAAGAAGAATGGGCAGAAATGTCCTGCCAATAGCACACTTCCTTTCCTAGAGTGACAACACTCTTTCTTTCATTGTATATATGGAGCAGTGGCGGCTGGTGCTCAAAATTTGGGGGGGGGGGCGCAAACAAACGAAAAAAACAACAACTTCAATTGCAGCCTCACTGTGCCCATCGATTGCTGCCACTGTACCCATCAAACGCAGCCACTGTGCCCATCAAACGCAGCCATTGTACCATAAAATTGTCGCCCCTGTGCCATGCCATCAAACGCAGCCACTGTGCCTATCAATTGTCGCCCCTGTGCCATTCCATCAAACGCAGCCACTGTGCCTATCAATTGTCGCCACTGTGCCATGCCATCAAACGTAGCCACTGTGCCATCAATTCTGGCCACTATGCCATGCCATCAATTGTCGCCACTGTGCCATGCCATTGTCGCCACTGTGCCATGCCATTGTCGCCACTGTGCCCATCAATTGTCGCCACTGTGCCATGCCAAACGCAGCCACTGTGCCATGCCATTGTTGCCACTGTGCCCATCAATTGCACGCCAGTTTGCCCCTAAAATGCCGCCAGATTGCCCCCACCTCCCCGCCTGGCACTTACCTTTCTCGGTCAGCCATCCTTGGATCCTCCTCCACGATCCCTCGATGTAGTCCCACCCTCGATGTCGCTTCAGCCAGTCAGGTTATCAGTAACCAGATCCGGTGAACCTGATTTTCTGAGATGCGTGTCAGTGTTAACCAAGGAACGCACACCCCGTGCTTCCCATGGTTAACTATTTGGAAGCCGATTACAGCCCTCAGGCTGTAATCAGAAAGCCTATCAGAGCCGCTATATATGGTATATTGGTTGATAATAATCATGGGCTGCATCAGTGGCGGTGCGTCTATAGAGGGCGCTGGAGCTCCGCCCCCTCTGGCTCCCGCACCGCCACTGATTACAATAACATAGATTCATGCATTGCATGAATCTATGTTATTGTTGCCAGCTGCTGGTCTATTCAGATGGCCGGATTCGGACTGTGAGCGCCGGCCACCTGAATAACGGCAGCTGGTTGGCTGTGCGGAAGTGCCTATCAGAGCCAGGCTTTCCGAGTACAGCCCTCGTCTCCCGGATGTCTTATCCAGGGGACGTACGGGTGGTGCGTTCCTTGGATAAGACTGACAGGCGTCTCAGCCAATCAGGTTCACCGGTTATGGTTCCCGGTAACCTGATTGGCTGAAGCGTCATCGAGGGCGGGAGAAGACATCAAGGGATGTGGAAGGAGGATGGCCGACCCCAGAAAGGTAAGTGCCGGGCGGGGGGGCATTTTACAGGGCACAGCAGCATCAATTGGCATAGTGGCGACAATGGGGACAGTGGCATCAATTGGCACAGTGGCGACAGTGGCATCAATGGGCGCAGTGGCGACAATGGGCACAGTGGCATCAATGGGCACAGTGGCATCAATGGGCACAGTGGCGACAATGTGCACAGTGGCATCAATGGGCACAGTGGCATCAATTGGCACAGTGGCATCAATTGGCACAGTGGTGACAATTAAAGGGCACAGTGGCGACAATTGGCACAGTGGCGACAATTGATGGGCACAGTGGCTGCGTTTGATGGCATGGCACAGTGGTGACAATAGATGGCACAGTGGCTGCGTTTGATGGCATGGCACAGTGACTGCGTTTGATGGCATGGCACATTGGTGACAATTGATGGCACAGTGGCTGCGTTTGATGGCATGGCACAGTGGCTGCGTTTGATGGCATGGCACAGTGGTGACAAATGATGGCACAGTGGCTGAGTTTGATGGCATGGCACAGTGGTGACAATTGATGGCACAGTGGCTGTTTTCGATGGCATGGCACAGTGACTGCGTTTGATGGCATGGCACAGTGGTGACAATTGATGGCACAGTGGCTGCGTTTGATGGCATGGCACAGTGCTGACAATTGATGGGACAGTGGCTGCGTTTAATGGCATGGCACAGTGGTGACAATTGATGGCACAGTGGCTGTGTTTGATGGCATGGCACAGTGGTGACAATTGATGGCACAGTGGCTGCGTTTGATGGCATGGCACAGTGGTGACAATTGATGGCACAGTGGCTGTGTTTGATGGCATGGCACAGTGGTGACAATTGATGGCACAGTGGCTGTGTTTGATGGCATGGCACAGTGGTGACAATTGATGGCACAGTGGCTGTGTTTGATGGCATGGCACAGTGGTGACAATTGATGGCACAGTGGCGACAATGGGCATGCCACAGTGGCGACAATCGGGACAGTGGCATCAATTGGCACAGTGACTGCGTTTGATGGCATGGCACAGTGGTGACAATTGATGGCACAGTGGCTGCGTTTGATGGCATGGCACAGTGCTGACAATTGATGGGACAGTGGCTGCGTTTAATGGCATGGCACAGTGGTGACAATTGATGGCACAGTGGCTGTGTTTGATGGCATGGCACAGTGGTGACAATTGATGGCACAGTGGCTGCGTTTGATGGCATGGCACAGTGGTGACAATTGATGGCACAGTGGCTGTGTTTGATGGCATGGCACAGTGGTGACAATTGATGGCACAGTGGCTGTGTTTGATGGCATGGCACAGTGGTGACAATTGATGGCACAGTGGCTGTGTTTGATGGCATGGCACAGTGACTGCGTTTGATGGCATGGCACAGCGGTGACAATTGATGGCACAGTGGCTGCGTTTGATGGCATGGCACAGTGGTGACAATTGATGGCACAGTGACTGCGTTTAATGGCATGGCACAGTGGTGACAATTGATGGCACAGTGGCTGCGTTTGATGGCATGGCACAGTGCTGACAATTGATGGCACAGTGGCTGTGTTTGATGGCATGGCACAGTGGTGACAATTGATGGCACAGTTGCTGTGTTGCATGGCACAGTGGTGACAATTGATGGCACAGTGGCTGCATTTGGTGGCATGGCACAGTGGTGACAATTGATGGCACAGTGGCTGCATTAGATGGGTACAGTGAGGCTGCAATTGTTTTTTTGTTTTTTTTCGTTTGCGCCCCCCAAAAAATTTTGATCACCAGCCGCCACTGGGCTGCATATTTAAATATAATTCATATATATAACCATATACATACAATAAGGTCAATTGTCACATGATTGTAGACAGTACATATAAGATAAATAGATAAACACATGATACACATAAAGAGAGATGCATAAGACTCTAATACAACCCATAATGAATAGAAACACGGCATATGACAGCTCTACGCTTTTCGTGGAGGTTATACCCACTCTTCAAGAGCATGCACGTGACTTGCATCTGTAAAAACGTGGTTACCCCACTTGTGGGCTGCCCGTCGTCGTTACATGTAAGCTGTTTGAAGAGGAATATCGTTGTGATGACAGCAGATGGCATAACCCCGGTATCCTCTTCTTCAGCGTGTGGTCTGGTTTCAGATAAAAGTGGTCTCTGCTTCGGATTCGCTGCAAGATCATTTTTATCGGGGGCGGGAGAGGGTGGTCTCTGTCGCTGACCAGGTCCCCTCTCCTGGATGCCTGACTGCAGAGTGAGGGAAAGATGGCTCCCACTCGGCTTCACAGCATTGACTGGCAGAAGCAAAGTCAAATGTCACTTCTGCCCATAGCTCTTAAAGGAGAATTTTTTTTTTTCAAATTACATTTTTTTTTTTTGGTGCATTTTAGTGTAAATATATGTCTTTTTGACCCCCAGATGGTGTAAAAATAAAAAAATAAAAAGTTAAACAAATAAGCAAAAAAACGTTTGTAAAGCGCCCCGTCCCGATGAACTCGCGCGCAGAAGAGACCGCATATGGGAGCAGCGCCCCGCATATGAAAACGGTGTTCAAACCACACATGTGAGGTATCGTTAGAGCGAGAGCAATAATTCTATCCTCAAAACTCCTCTTTAACTTAAAACATGCAACCTGTAGACATTTTTAAACATTGCCTATGTTTAAAGGGTAAAAGTTTGTCGGCATTCCACGAGCGGGCGCAACATTGAAGCGTGACATGTTGGGTATCAATTTACTCGGTGTAACATTATCTTTCACAATATAAAAAAAACATTGGGCTAACTTTACTGTTGTCTTATTTTTTTTATTCAAAAAAGTGTATTTTTTTGCAAAAAAGTGCGCTTGTAGTAAGACTGCTGCTCAAATACGGTGTGACAGAAAGTATTGCACTTTTGACACATTTTTGGGACCATTGTCATTTATAGAGCGATCCAGTGCTATAAAAATGCACTGATTACTGTAAATGTCACTGGCAGGCAGGGTGTCGCCATCAGGGGGGTACAGGCAGTACACCTGTAAGGGGCCTGGAGGTCCCCAGGGGCCTGGATGGCAACCCCCCCTTTTTTTTTTTTTCTTAGGGGTCCGGAGATCCCCAGGAGCCCGGAGGCCCACAGGGCCCCAGATGGCAGCCCCCCCCCCTTTTTTATTTATTTTTTATATTAAAAAAATGTTTTTTAATATTTTTTTATTTTATTTTTTATTAAAGGGCCAATTTTTTTTTCTTTAGAGGTCTGGAGGTCCCCAGGGGCCCGGAGATCCCCAGGGGCCCGGATGACCATCCCCCTTTTTTTTATATAATATATATATATATATATATATATATATATATATATATATAAAATATATATTATTATTAAAGGGCCCAGAGGTCCCCAGATGGCAACCCCCCTTTTAAAAAATATATATATATATATATATATATATATATATATATATATATATATATATATATATATATATATATATATATATTTTATTTCTTATTTTCTTTTTATTAAAAGGCCCAGAGGTCCCCAGGGCCAGGTAGCCTTTTTTTTATATATATTTTTCTTTATTTCTTCTTTTTTTTGTAAAGGGCCTTCTCAGTTCGCTCCAGGGGGCCCATGTCTGAAGTTGTGTAAGGGGCCCCATAATTCATGATGGCGGACCTGCTGGCAGGGAAGGGGTTAATTGTGTTCCCTAGTGTGTGTTCTAACTGTGGGGGGAGGGGACTGACCTAGAGGAAATGACAGATCATGGTTCCTAGCAATTAGGAACTCACAATCTGTCTTTCCTCACCGAACAGAACAGGGATTTGTGTGTTTACACACACACATCCCGGTTCTGCCTCACGTGCCCACGATCGCTCGCGGCCGGCGGTCATTGTGACCGCCAGTCACGAGCATCGGCACCCCCCCTTGCTATCCCACTTAAAGGGTCCGACATACAGCAAGACCGTTCGTGGGAGCGTGCCGTATAACGACGGCGGCTGGTCAGCAAGTGGTTACCGTATTTATCGGCGTATATCGCGCGCTATTTTCCCCTTAGAATAAAGGGGAAAATCGTGGGTGCGCGATATACGCCGATAGCTGCTTCCCGCGCTCAGTTTGAAATCCTGCGCCGACATATACCGAGTGCAGTACACTCGGGTACATTCGGCCAGGCTCGCCTTCGCTCGTGCTCATGCATAAACGTCACAGAGCGTGAGCGTGAGCGAAGCCTAGCCTTGCCGAATGTACCCGAGTGTACTGCACTCGGTATATGTCGGCGGAGGCGTTTGAACTGAGCGCGGGAAGCGGGGACTCGACATGAGGCGCGCGCTGGAGAAGCCGGGAGGACACCACCGAGGCCGCAGTCGGACGCTGGACCGGACGATGGACGCTGGGAAGACACCAAAACTGTAAGTAATAAAATCATATAACTTTTTTTTTTACAGGAATTTCGGGGGCAACATTAGGGGTGCGCGGTATACGCGGGAGCGCGTTATACCGCGATAAATACGGTAAGTGGTGAAAGAATAAAATGTATACTTGTTATATATATATATAAATAGACCCTCCTATAGTGCGTTCTCTGTATAGATATTTTTGCTCAGCACTCCTGAGTAGAAATGGGCGAGAGCGTCCTCAACAGACAGAATCCGGCAGCTTGGTTCCCACAGCGTTCGGGTTTCAGTCCCGCCTGTGACCGCTCCATGGAGAGACAGTTTCGCTCTTCTGCAGACTCAGCAGAGGCCTCATGTTACACCGAGCACAAAACGCGGCAGTCACATCTACTTCAAGATATCACCATATTCACCTGGCCTAGGTAAAAAGTATATATATATATATATATTGCTTATCACGACCCTCCGCCTGTCTGGAGGAATGCAGCAGCCAATCGGGTGATTGGGAGTGATCACAGCAGTGCAGAGTATTTCAGGAGAAGAGAGTTAGATAAGGGAAGGTGAAGAGTCCTCCAGCAAGTACGGAGCATTTAGAGAGTGTAAGGATATGGTGGGCCAGTGGCGGCCCGTCCATAAGGGGCACAGGGGCGCCAACCCCCCCTAATCCATGCATCCGGCCCCTAATCTACATGCAGGGCACCGGAGGCATGGATCTCAATGTTTTTTGATTTTTTTTTTAAGCACACAAGGCTCTAATTGGATTAAAAAAAAGGTGGGCTCGGGGCACAGTGCACCCTGAGCCCACCCAGTTGTGTGACAATAGCAAATGAATATTCAGTATTGTCTTCCTGACTCTCTTCGCAGCCAGTCAGGAAGCAGGTCCTGAGGCACGAATGACCAGGGAGTCTCAGGACTCCTAAGGTAAGGCCTCTGATCGCAGGCTTATCGTCCATCTTTTGCGTGAGGGGGGGGGGGGTCGGTCGCCTCATTCTCATCCAACACCCAAGGGGGGGCCATCGCCCCCCCACCCCCCCAAAAAAATATTGAGCATCGGCCACTAATCTTAGCAGTAAGAGAGTCCTCCAGAAGGGCAGAGCATTTCAGAAGAGGAGAGTTATAGAGGAAGGAGCAGAGTCCTCCAGCAGAGTATTTCAGGAGAGGAGAGTTATAGAGGAAGGAGCAGAGTCCTCCAGCAGAGTATTTTAGGAGAAGAGAGTTATAGAGGAAGGAGCAGAGACCTCCAGCAGAGTATTTCAGGAGAGGAGAGTTATAGAGGAAGGAGCAGAGTCCTCCAGCAGAGTATTTCAGGAGAGGAGAGTTATAGAGGAAGGAGCAGAGTCCTCCAGAAGGGCAGAGTATTTCAGGAGAGGAGAGTTATAGAGGAAGGAGCAGAGTCCTCCAGCAGAGCAGAGCATTTCAGGAGCGGAGAGTTATAGAGGAAGGAGCAGAGTCCTCTAGAAGAGCAGAGTATTTCAGGAGAGGAGAGTTATAGAGGAAGGAGCAGAGTCCTCCAGCAGAGCAGAGTATATCAGGAGAGGAGAGTTATAGAGGAAGGAGCAGAGTCCTCCAGCAGAGTATTTCAGGAGAGGAGAGTCATAGAGGAAGGAGCAGAGTCCTCCAGCAGAGTATTTCAGGAGAGGAGAGTCATAGAGGAAGGAGCAGAGTCCTCCAGCAGAGTATTTCAGGAGAGGAGAGTTATAGAGGAAGGAGCAGAGTCCTCCAGCAGAGTATTTCAGGAGAGGAGAGTTATAGAGGAAGGAGCAGAGTCCTCCAGCAGAGCAGAGTATTTCAGGAGAGGAGAGTTATAGAGGAAGGAGCAGAGTCCTCCAGCAGTGCAGAGTATTTGGGTAACTGTCATGATTCACAAAGGGTACATTTTGGCAATTGCCTATTTTGCCAGGACAGAAGACTTGTCCAGGCTGCAGTGATATGTGATCTCTGTATTTCGGCTGATGTTATTTTTAGCCCAGGACAGCCAACCTCGGTGCCACCTGCATCCTGTGAGATTGGAAGGATCTCTGGCATCAACAGGACAATTTCATGTGTTTATTTCCTGAGTCGCCTACGCAGTACGAAGACACATCACATCGGAGTTCACTCGGTCTGTGCAACGTTTACTCCTTACCTACAGGAGCGGCGCAGCGCAGAGTTTGAAAAGCAGCAGATGCATTTATCTATACATGAGATCCCTCTTCCCTTCTCTTCCCTTCCCTTCTCTTCCCTTCTCTTCCCTTCCCTTCTCTTCCCTTCTCTTCCCTTCCCTTCTCTCCCCTTCTTTTCCCTTCCCTTCTCTTCCCTTCCCTTCTCTTCCCTTCTCTTCCCTTCCCTTCTCTTCCCTTTTCTTCCCTTCCATTCTCTTCCCTTCTCTTCCCTTCCCTTCTCTTCCCTTCTCTTCCCTTCCCTTCTCTTCCCTTCTCTTCCCTTCCCTTCTCTTGCCTTCTCTTCCCTTCCCTTCTCTTCCCTTCCCTTATATTCCCTTATCTTCCCTTCCCTTCTCTTCCCTTTTCTTCCCTTCCATTCTCTTCCCTTCTCTTCTCTTCCCTTCTCTTCCCTTACCTTCTCTTCCCTTCTCTTCCCTTCCCTTCTCTTCCCTTTTCTTCCCTTCCATTCTCTTCCCTTCTCTTCCCTTCCCTTCTCTCCCCTTCTTTTCCCTTCCCTTCTCTTCCCTTTTCTTCCCTTCCATTCTCTTCCCTTCCCTTCTCTTCCCTTCCCTTCTCTTCCCTTCTCTTCCCTTCCCTTCTCTTGCCTTCTCTTCCCTTCCCTTCCCTTCTCTTCCCTTCCCTTATCTTCCATTCTCTTCCCTTTTCCTTCCCTTCTCTTCCCTTTTCTTCCCTTCCATTCTCTTCCCTTCTCTTCCCTTCCCTTCTCTTCCCTTCTCTTCCCTTCCCTTCTCTTCCCTTCTCTTCCCTTCCCTTCTCTTCCCTTCCATTCTCTTCCCTTCTCTTCCCTTCCCTTCTCTTCCCTTCTCTTCCCTTCTCTTCCCTTCCCTTCTCTTCCCTTCCCTTCTCTTCCCTTTTCTTCCCTTCCCTTTTCTTCCCTTCTCTTCCCTTCCCTTCTCTTCCCTTCTCTTCCCTTCCCTTCTCTTCCCTTCTCTTCCCTTCCCTTCTCTTCCCTTCCCTTCTCTTCCCTTCTCTTCCCTTCCCTTCTCTTCCCTTTTCTTCCCTTCCATTCTCTTCCCTTCTCTTCCCTTCTCTTCCCTTCTCTTCCCTTCCCTTCTCTTCCCTTCCCTTCTCTTCCCTTCTCTTCCCTTCCCTTCTCTTCCCTTTTCTTCCCTTCCATTCTCTTCCCTTCTCTTCCCTTCCCTTCTTTTCCCTTCTCTTCCATTCTCTTCCCTTCTCTTCCCTTCCCTTCTCTTCCCTTCCCTTCTCTTCCCTTTTCTTCCCTTCCCTTCTCTTCCCTTCTCTTCTCTTCCCTTCCCTTCTCTTCCCTTCCCTTCTCTTCCCTTCTCTTCCCTTTCCCTTCTCTTCCCTTCTCTTCCCTTCCCTTCTCTTCCCTTCCCTTCTCTTCCCTTCTTTTCCCTTCCCTTCTCTTCCCTTTTCTTCCCTTCCATTCTCTTCCCTTCTCTTCCCTTCCCTTCTCTTCCCTTCTCTTCCCTTCCCTTCTCTTCCCTTCTCTTCCCTTCCCTTCTCTTCCTTTCTCTTCCCTTCTCTCCCCTTCTTTTCCCTTCCCTTCTCTTCCCTTCTCTTCCCTTCTCTTCCCTTCCCTTCTCTTCCCTTTTCTTCCCTTCCATTCTCTTCCCTTCTCTTCCCTTCCCTTCCCTTCCCTTCTCTTCTCTTCCCTTCCCTTCTCTTCCCTTATCTTCCCTTCTCTTCCCTTCCCTTCTCTTCCCTTTTCTTCCCTTCCATTCTCTTCCCTTCTCTTCCCTTCTCTTCCCTTCTCTTCCCTTCTCTTCCCTTCCCTTCTCTTCCCTTCCCTTCCCTTCCCTTCTCTTCCCTTCTCTTCCCTTCCCTTCCCTTCCCTTCCCTTCTCTTCCCTTCTCTTCCCTTCCCTTCTCTTCCCTTCCCTTCCCTTCCCTTCTCTTCCCTTCTCTTCCCTTCCCTTCCCTTCCCTTCCCTTCTCTTCCCTTCTCTTCCCTTCCCTTCCCTTCCCTTCCCTTCTCTTCCCTTCTCTTCTCTTCCCTTCTCTTCCCTTCCCTTCTCTTCCCTTCCCTTCCCTTCCCTTCTCTCGTTCTCCTTCTCTTCCCTTCTCTTCCCTTCCCTTCTCTTCCCTTTTCTTCCCTTCCCTTCTCTTCCCTTTTCTTCTCTTCCCTTCTCTTCCCTTCTCTTCCCTTCCCTTCCCTTCTCTTATTTATTTACTCCTTACCTACAGGAGCGGCGCAGCGCAGAGTTTGAAAAGCAGCAGATGCATTTATCTATACATGAGATCCCTCTTCCCTTCTCTTCCCTTCCCTTCTCTTCCCTTCTCTTCCCTTCCCTTCTCTTCCCTTCTCTTCCCTTCCCTTCTCTCCCCTTCTTTTCCCTTCCCTTCTCTTCCCTTCCCTTCTCTTCCCTTCTCTTCCCTTCTCTTCCCTTCTCTTCCCTTCCCTTCTCTTCCCTTCTCTTCCCTTCCCTTCTCTTCCCTTCCCTTGCCTTCCCTTCTCTTCCCTTCTCTTCTCTTCTCTTCTCTTCCCTTCCCTTCTCTTCCCTTCTCTTCCCTTCCCTTCTCTTCCCTTCCCTTCTCTTCCCTTCTCTTCCCTTCTCTTCCCTTTTCTTCCCTTCCCTTCTCTTCCCTTCCCTTCCCTTCTCTTCCCTTTTCTTCCCTTCCCTTCTCTTCCCTTCCCTTCCCTTCTCTTCCCTTCCCTTCTCTTCCCTTCCCTTCTCTTCCCTTCTCTTCCCTTCTCTTCCCTTCCCTTCTCTTCCCTTCTCTTCCCTTCCCTTCTCTTCCCTTATCTTCCCTTCCATTCTCTTCCCTTCTCTTCCCTTCCCTTCTCTTCCCTTCTCTTCCCTTCCCTTCTCTTGCCTTCTCTTCCCTTCCCTTCTCTTCCCTTCCCTTATCTTCCCTTCTCTTCCCTTCCCTTCTCTCCCCTTCTTTTCCCTTCCCTTCTCTTCCCTTCCCTTCTCTTCCCTTCTCTTCCCTTCCCTTCTCTTCCCTTTTCTTCCCTTCCATTCTCTTCCCTTCTCTTCCCTTCCCTTCTCTTGCCTTCTCTTCCCTTCCCTTCTCTTCCCTTCTCTTCCCTTCCCTTCTCTTCCCTTCTCTTCCCTTCCCTTCTCTTCCCTTCTCTTCCCTTCCCTTCTCTTCCCTTCCCTTCTCTTCCCTTCCCTTCTCTTCCCTTCTCTTCCCTTCCCTTCTCTTCCCTTCCCTTCTCTTCCCTTCTCTTCCCTTCTCTTCCCTTTTCTTCCCTTCCCTTCTCTTCCCTTTTCTTCTCTTCCCTTTTCTTCCCTTCCCTTCTCTTCCCTTCTCTTCCCTTCCCTTCTCTTCTCTTCTCTTCCCTTTTCTTCCCTTCCATTCTCTTCTCTTCCCTTCCCTTCTCTTCCCTTCCCTTCTCTTCCCTTCTCTTCCCTTCCCTTCCCTTCCCTTCCCTTCTCTTCTCTTCCCTTCCCTTCTCTTCTCTTCCCTTCCCTTCCCTTCTCTTCCCTTATCTTCCCTTCTCTTCCCTTCCCTTCTCTTCTCTTCCCTACTATGGGGTACTAACAAAACTGTGACCATTCACTGAATGACAAACAATGTGAATATGTTACAAATAAAAAAACGTCAGCTCTTTGTCTCATACCGCCTGGTGAATACATTTAGTATTATCAGTGAGAGTGGGTGCCGAAACCCGGGTCTGGGGCAGATTCATCAAGAGATCCGCCGTCGTATCTCTGAGATCCGCCGTCGTATCTGTGAGAGCCGACGGTCGGATCTATGAGGCTGATTCATAAGAGTCAGTTCCGCATAGATCTCCCTTAGATCCGACTGGTGTAAGTGACTTACACCAGTCGAATCTTAGGCTGCAATCTACCGCCGGCCGCTAGGTGTCGTCGCTTTTTTTTACGCGTCGGATATGCAAATGAGTAGAACCGCCAATTCAAGTCTGTACGCCCGCCCGCCGTTTTTTTTTAACGTCGTTTGCGTTCGGCTTTTTCCGGCGGATAGCTACCCCTGCTATATGAGGGGTAGCTAATGTTAAGTATGGCCGTCGTTCCCGCGCCAAGATTCAAATTTTTACGTCGTTTGCGTAAGTCGATCGGGAATACGGATGGCCGCAATTGACGTACCCGCCGCTAACAATGACGTCCTAGCGACGTCATTTGGAGCATGCGCACTGAGAAATTTCGGAGGCGGCGCATGCGCAGTTAAATCGGCGCGGGAACGCGCCTGATTTAAATTGTACACTCCCCCTAGCCGCGGAATTTGCATTCCGCCGGGGGAGTTACGATCCGACGATGCAATTTTCGAGGTAAGTGCTTGATGAATACTGCACTAGCCTCGCTAAATTGCACCGGCGAATCGTAAAACACGTAGATCGAGCGGATCTAAAGATCCGCTGATCTACATGAATCTGGCCCCCTGTGTACAGGGGAAGGAACACGGGCCCCCGAGGAATAGGCATGGCTTCACACCTATGCATTGCAATAATACACATTTTATCGCACATGATCAGGGGTTAGAAGGTGAATTGGGGGTGGGGAAGGGGGGTAGAATGTGAATTAGAGGTAGTGAAGGGGTTAGAAGGTGAATTGGGGGTGGGGAAGGGGGTAGCATGTGAATTGGAGGAGTGGAAGGGGTAGATGGTGAATTGGAAGTAGGGAAGGGGTTAAAGGGTGAATTGGAGGCGGGAAGGGGTTAGTGGTTGAATTGGAGGTAGGGAAGGGGGTAGAAGGTGAATTGGAGGTGTGGAAGGGGTAGAAGGTAAATTGGAGGTGTGGAAGGGGTAGAAGGTAAATTGGAGGTGTGGAAGGGGTAGAAGGTGAATTGGAGGTAAGGAAGGGGGTAGAAGGTAAATTGGAGGTATGGAAGTGGAAAGAAGGTAAATTGGCTGTATTAAAGGGATAGAATGTGAATTGGAGGTGTGGAAGGGGTAGAAAGTAAATTGGCTGCGTTAATGGGGTAGAAGGCGAATTGGAGGTATGGAATAGGTAGAAGGTAAATTGGAGTCATGGAAGGGGTAGAAGATTAATTGGAGGCATGGAAGAGGTAGGTAAATTGGAGGTAAAGAAGGGGTAGAAGGTGAATTGGAGGTGTGGAAGGGATAAAAGGTAAATTGAAGGTGTGGAAGTGGAAAGAAGGTAAATTGGCAGTGTTAAAGGGGTAGAAGGTGAATTGGAGGTATGGAAAGGGTACAAGGTAAATTGGAGGCGTGGAAGTGGAAAGAAGGTAAATTGGCTTTTTTAAAGGGGTAGGGAAGGGGTAGAAGGTGAATTGGAGGTGTGGAAGGGGTAGAAGGTAAATTGGAGGTGTGGAAGGGGTAGAAGGTAAATTGGAGGTGTGGAAGGGGTAGAAGGTGAATTAAAAATGTGGAAGGGGTAGAGGGTAAATTGGAGGTGGGGAAGGGGTTGAGGGTAAATTGGAGGCGTGGAAGTGGAAAAAAGGTGAATTGGCTGTATTAAGGGGTAGAAGGTGAATTTGAGGTATGAAAGAGGCCGAAGTTAAATTGGAGGCATGGAAGAGGTAAAAGTTAAATTGGAGGTGTGGAAGAGGTAGAAGGTCAATCGGAAATGTGGAAGTGGAAAGAAGGTAAATTGGCTGTATTAAAGGTAGAAGGTGATTTGGAGGTGTGGAAGGGATTGAGGGTAAATTGGAGGTGTGGAAGGGGCAGAAGGTGAATTGGAGGCATGAAAGGGGTAGAAAATAAATTGGAGGTGTCGAAGGGGTAGACGGTAAATTGGAGGTGAGGCAGGGGTAGAGGGTGAATTGGAGGTGTGGAAAGGGTAGAAGGTGAATTGGAGGTGTGGAAGGGGTAGAAGGTGAATTGGAGGTGTGGAAGGGGTAGAAGGTAAATTGGAGGTGTGGAAGGGGGTAGAAGGTGAATTGAAGGTGTGGAAGGGGGTAGAAGGTGAATTGAAGGTGTGGAAGGGGGTAGAAGGTGAATTCGAGGTGTGGACAGGTAGAAGGTAAATTGGAGGTGTGGAAGGGGTAGAAGGTGAATTGGAGGCGTGGAAGGGGTAGAAGGTGAATTGGAGGTAGGTAAGAGGAAGAAGGTAAATTGGAGGTGTGGAAGTGGAAAGAAGGTAAATTGGCTGTATTAAAGGGATAGAATGTGAATTGGAGGTGTGGAAGGGGTAGAAGGTAAATTGGAGGTATGGAAGGGGTAGAAGGTAAATTGGAGGTTTGGAGGGGATAAAAGGTAAATTGGCTGTGTTAAAGGGGCAGAAAGTGAATTGGGGGTAGAAAAGAGGTAGAAGGAAAATTAGAGGCATGAAAGGGATTAAAGGTAAATAAGTGGCGTGGAAGTGTAAAGAAGGTAAATTGGCAGTGTTAAAGGGGTAGAAGGTGAATTGGAGGTATGGAAGTGGAAAGAAGGTAAATTGGCTTTGTTAAAGGGGAAGAAAGTAAATTGGAGGCGTGGAAGGGGAAGAAGGTACATTGGAGGTATGGAAGGGGTAGAAGGTAAATTGGAGGTGTGGAAGGGGTAGAAGGTGAATTGGAAATGTGGAAGGGGAAGAAGGTACATTGGAGGGATGGAAGGGGTAGAAGGTAAATTGGAGGTGTGGAAGGGGTAGAAGGTGAATTGGAAATGTGGAAGGGGTAGAGGGTAAATTGGAGGTGTGGAAGGGGGTAGAAGGTAAATTGGAGGTGTGGAAGGGGTAGAAGGTGAATTGGAAATGTGGAAGGGGTAGAAGGTGAATTGGAGGTGTGGAAGGGGTAGAATGTGAATTGGAGGCGTGGAAGGGGGTAGAAGGTGAATTGTCAATTGTTTTGCGCAGTTTTTGTTGCTTGAGGCCTGGCGGCGAGGCCTGGGCACGGCGTGTGTAGGGGGGAGTCTATCTCTATAGGGACAAATCTCCATACTGGCCCTTCTCCTCCTACTCTGTAGACAATCCAAGAACGACACCTTGTTCAGGTCCCCAATTTAAACAAAAATTATAAGTCTTAGGAATATTAGACGTGCACGTGACGCTTTGCTCAGCTGCTGTACAGAGGTCCATGGGGATATATTAATGTTGTAGATTAATGCACAGAGGACTCTCAGCTCAGACAATAGCCCTCCATAGATTTTCAGATCCATATTTATTTAGGGACTTCTAAGCGCCTTTGTTGACTTGCAGCCCATTGACTTCTGTGATGGGGATATTGAGCTGTGCGTTGGAATACAGAGAGCTGCTTGCTCTGTAGAGGGGGCTGAGCAGAGCTTAAAGTAGATGAAGTGGCTTCAGGCTGCATTGTGCTGCTGGAGAGTCATCTCAGCTGTGCAGGGTGGAAGGCAGCCAGGGACCCCTCTGTATTAGAGCTCAGCAGTGCAGGCTGTAGAGGGGACACTGCAGAGTACTAGAGCATGGATAGGGGGAGATCAGGACTGCTATCATGATTTGCTGGTCCCTCTCTAGAGATTTCAAGGCATAGAGATATGTTCTTCAGGATTCAGCACTGGTAATGGCCAGTAGGTCACTTACTAGGTCTCTGTAGTGTAGGAACATTGTCTTTGCTGCTGTGGACAAAGGGAAGGGGATCTGGGGGACCTGACAGAGATCCAACAACTGAGGACCCCCCAACTTTTTACTGGAGCCAATCCCAACCCAAACTTCTCCATCCAGGTAAGTCCTACATTTTTATATCTTACTCCTAGCACTGTTTTATACATCTGCAAGGGGACTATTGTATATAGAAACTGTGCTTCCCAGCCTAGAGCATGCTGAGAGTTGTAGTTCTCATATTAAATCGTATGATATATGAGTACTCAATGGTGTTTTTTGTTTCTTTTTGCCTTAAAGCACACAATGAAAGAAACAGTCACATCTAATTTGTAAATAACTCCCATTAAAGAAGAATTGATTTAACTAACAGTGTTCTTTTATGTGTTGAGCGCACAAAACAGGAAACAATTGCGTCTAATTAGAAAATATCCCCCATTAAAAAATTTTTTTTTTAACTAGCTGTGATGAGGACTTTTTTTTAAATACAATCTTTATGCTGAAGACAATTTTTGTAATACAATCTTTATAATGAAGACTTTTTTTTTTACATTTTATTTTTAATACCTTTTTGTTTTGTTTGTTTGTTTAATACAATCTTTATGATGAAGATTTTTTTTCAATACAATCTTTATGATGAAGACTATTTTTTTAATACAATCTTTATGATGAAGACTATTTTTTTAATACAATCTTTATGATGAAGATTTTTCAATGTCTCTTTACTTTTTCTGTTATATATTTAAATTGTTTCTTTACTTACTGTACATTACTACTGTTCTCTAGTTCCTTTATCGTTTATTGATCATTACAATTTTAAATATATGCCAAATCTCAATAAAATAAGTGCAATCTCCAACTGTTATATTGTAAAATATTTATAAAAAAAATACTAAAGAAAATGCAAATGGAGATTTATTTTATTTATTTATTGAATTTATAAAAAAAGAGGATAGAAGGTAAGTTGACAGTGTTGAAGGGGTTGAAGGTGAATTGGAGGTGTGGAAGGGGCAAAAGGTAAATTGGTGGTGTGGAAGTTGATATAAGGTATGTTGGCAGTTTTAAAGGAGTAGAAGGTGAATTGAAGGTGTGGAAAGGGTACAAGATGAATTGGTGGTGTTCAAGTTGATAGAAGGTATGTTGGCAGTTGTAAAGGGATATAAGGTGAATTGGTGGTGTGGAAGGGGTAGAAGGTGAATTGGTGGTTTGGAAGTTGATAGAGGGTACGCTGGTTGTTTTAAAAGGGTAGAAGGTAAATTGGAGGTGGGGAAGTTGATAGAAGGTAAGTTGGCTGTTTTAAAGGGGTTGAAGGTGAATTGGAGGTGTGGAAGGGGCAAAAGGTAAATTGGTGGTGTGGAAGTGGATAGAAGGTATGTTGGCTGTTTTAAAGGGGTTAAAGGTAAATTGGTGGTGTGGAAGTTGATAGAAAGTATGTTGGCAGTTTTAAAAGAGTAGAAGGTGAATTGAAGGTGTGGAAAGGGTAGAATATGATTTGGTGGTGTTCAAGTTGATAGGAGGTATGTTGGCAGTTTTAAAGCAATATAAGGTGAATTGGGGGGTGTGGAAGGGGTAGAAGGTGAATTGGTGGTGTGGAAGTGGATAGAAGGTACGCTGGTTGTTTTAAAGGGGTAGAAGGTAAATTGAAGGTGTGGAAACGGGTAGAATGTAAATTGGAGGTGGGGAAGTTGGTAAGTTGGCAGTTTAAAAGGGGTAGAAGGTGAATTGGAGGTGTGGAAGGGGCAAAAGGTAAATTGGTGGTGTAGAAGTTGATAGAAGGTATGTTGGCTGTTTTAAAGGGGTTGAAGGTAAATTGGTGGTGTGGAAGTTGATATAAGGTATGTTGGCAGTTTTAAAGGAGTAGAAGGTGAATTGAAGGTGTGGAAAGGGTAGAAGATGAATTGGTGGTGTTCAAGTTGATAGAAGATATGTTGGCAGTTTTAAAGGGATATAAGGTGAATTGGGGGGTGTGGAAGGGGTAGAAGGTGAATTGGTGGCCTGGAAGTGCATAGAAGGTATGTTGGCAGTTTTAAAGGGATATAAGGTGAATTGGTGGCGTGGAAGTGCATAGAAGGTATGTTGGCAGTTTTAAAGGGATATAAGGTGAATTGGGGGTGTGGAAGGGGTAGAAGGTGAATTGGTGGCGTGGAAGTGCATAGAAGGTATGTTGGCTGTATTAAAGGGGTTGAAGATAAATTGAAGGTGTGGAAAGGGGTTGAAGGTAAATTGGTGGTGTGGAAGTTGATAGAAGGTACGCTGGCTGTTTTAAAGGGGTAGAAGGTAAATTGGAGGTGTGGAAAGGGGTAGAAGGTAAATTGGAGGTGGGGAAGTTGATAGAAGGTACGTTGGCAATTTAAAAGGGGTAGAAGGTGAATTGGAGGTGTGGAAAGGGGTAGAAGGTAAATTGGAGGTGGGGAAGTTGATAGAAGGTACGCTGGCAATTTAAAAGGGGTAGAAGGTGAATTGGAGGTGTGGAAAGGGGTAGGAGGTAAATTGGAGTTGGGGAAGTTGATAGAAGGTACGTTGGCAGTTTAAAAGGGGTAGAAGGTGAATTGGAGGTGTGGAAGCTGATAGAAAGTACACTGGATGTTTTAAAGGGGTAGAAGGTGAATTTGAGGTATAGAAGAGGTAATAAGTGAATTTGAGACATGGCAGGGGTAAAAGGTAAATTGGAGGTGTGGAAATGGAGTAGAGTAGAATGTAAATTGGAGGAGTGGAAGTGCGTCTTTACTTTTTCGATTATATATTTAAATAGTTTATTTACTGTAGATTACTTCTATTCCTCAGTTCCTTTATAGTTTTTTTGATAATTACCATGTTAAATATATGCCAACTCAGACTGGATCTCAATAAAATAAGTGCAATCTCCAATTGTTATATTGTAAAATATTTATTAAAAAAATACTAAAGAAAATGCAAATTGAGATTTTTTTTTATTTATTTATTGAATTTATCAAAAAGTGCATAGAAGGTAAGTTGACAGTGTTGAAGGGGTAGAAGGTAAATTGGAGGCGTTGAAGTGGATAGAAGGTAGGTTGGCTGTTTTAAAGGGGTAGAATGTGAATTGGAGGTGTGGAAAGGGTAAAAGATAAATTGGTGGTGTGAAAGTGGATAGAAGGTAAGTTGGCAGTGTGGAAGGGGTAGAATGTAAAATTGGAGGTTTGGAAGTGCTGTTCTCCAGTTCCTTTATAGCTTATTGATAATTACCATTTTAAATATATGCCAACTCAGACTGGATCTCAATAAAATAAGTGCAATCTCCAATTGTTATATTGTAAAATATGTATAAAAAATGCTAAAGAAAATGCAAATGGAGCTTTATTTTATTTATTTATTGAATTTATTAAGAACCATTGTGAATTGTCACATATTTTAGACAATCAACAAACTAACTGCATAATAATAACAATAATAATAATAATATTTATTATTATTAATAATATAAATAATAATAATAGTAAATATATATATATATATATATCTATATATATCTATATATATATATATATATATATATATATATATATATATATATATATATATATATATATATATATATATATATATATTAGGGCTGTGGAAATTAACTATTAATTCATCGAATAATCTTTAATTTTTTTGATCGATCAAAATTATTTTGATTTGTACTCATCTCTCTCCGCCGGCTTCATGGAGTTCCGTCGGAGATCCGGTGACGTCACGGACACCGGCGGGGCTTGCCGTGTCCATCTGAAGGGCTCCTTTGCTGTGTCTTCATATCTGCATGCCGGCGGGACCTTCCTATCTGCCACACACAAGGGCTGTTAGGCCTCGTACACACGGCCGAGGAACTCGACGTGCCAAACACATCGAGTTCCTCGGCCAGTTCAGCACTGAAGCCGCCGAGGAGCTCGGCGGGACGAGAGCTCCCATAGAACAACGAGGAAATAGAGAACATGTTCTCTATTTCCTCGTCGAGCTCCTCGTCGGCTTCCTCGGCCGAAAGTGTACACACGACCAGTTTCCTCGGCAGAATTCAGCCAGAAACTCGGTCGGAAGCTGAATTCTGCCGAGGAAACTGGTCGTGTGTACGGGGCCTAACACTTCCCTCTATCACTTCCCTCTATCAACCTGGGATTCTACAGCCATCCACTGGGAGTTGTGATAGGTCCCTTCATGGGATATCTCCATGCCGACGGACTGATGTTAACCTCTCCTTACCTGGATTCAGCAGTGGCATCGTTGTACACATTTTTATACCAGTATCATACTTAGCTACATGTTTTTTGACTGCTTTTGCTACTGTTTGGTATTACTCGCACCATTTTTACAGTTTATGTAGCTACATCGATTTTATCTCCATTGCAATATTTATTTGGTTACCTACTTGAAGACTATAAAAGTTTTAATGCTATTCCCATCGAGCGCTGCCTTTGTGTGTTTTTGTATCCTGCTATCCATTTTTCCAGTGGTTGGTGGCTGCACTGGGAATCAGCCTGCAAGGAGGAGATCAGCTAAAAGTAGTTGGATCTGTATGTGCGTTATAATTAATCGAAATGAGTCGATTAATCGATAAAAAAAATCGATTAATCAAACACAAAAATTTTGATCAGTAACAGCCCTAATATATATATATATATAATTGCAGGGGTACCCTAGTCCAGAGCAGGTTACTCAGTCACTCAGTCAGTGCTCTCAAAATAAATAACTTTCTTTGAGATAATCTGTCTTGTTCATATTGATCAGTATTAGACATTTTACAAAATAAATATTGAACTGATCTGGTTTAATCTCTACCTAATCATTCTATTAGAGTGGTGCATTGATTGCCTCTGCAGTTTGTTACAATGAATTAATTGTTGCAATGTTTGGCCAGTAAATTATAGTAACATTTGAATCAGTATCTTTTGTAAGTTTGTAACAATATTCAATACAGAGATGACCTGGCTGGTATAGGGCATGGCTACAGCAATCCCATTGTCTCTAAACCCAAGATTTAAAAAAAGCCATTAGATGTGACGACTCCATTCATTTTCCTTTTTCAGGCTTTTTTCCTGAAAGGAAAAAATGAACTAAACACATCAAATCCATCCAGTGAGGGGGGATATAGTGCAATTAAATACCAGTTGATCCTGCAAGAAATCTTATGAGCTGAAGTACTTAACTGTTATCAGTTACATTTTTTTTTTTAAGTCATCAGCTGCTGACTTTTAAAATATGGACACTTACCTGTCCAGCTCGCCCGCGATGTCGGCACTCGAGGCCGACCCGTGCCTCGGTCCTCGGATGCTGCCGCCGCCATCTTCGGTAAGGGAATCAGGAAATTAAGCCTTGCGGCTTCACTTCCCCGTTGCCTACTGCGCATGCGCAAGTCGTGCTGCGCAATCGAAATGGTCCCTCCTGTCTTCTGGGACCCCTGTGTCTCCTAGAAGACAGCGGGAGGGGAGTGACGTAGACCCCTGCAGATTCTGCAGGGGTCTATGCCTGGAAGTGGGTGCAAATACCTGTATTATACAGGTATCTGCACCCCCCTCCCCCCTGAAAGGTGCCAAATGTGACGCTGGAGGGGGGAGGGTTCCGAAAAGCGGAGGTTCCATTTTTGTGTGGAACTCTGCTTTAACAAACTTAAGGACCGCTGCACGACGATATACGTCGGCAGAATGGCACGGCTGGGCACATCAACGTATATGTACATTGGCCTTTAAGCCCAGCCGTGGGGTTGCGGCGCGCTCCTGCGACCCGGTCCGAATCTCCGTGACCGCGGTCACGGGACCCGCAGACCCGATCGCCGCTGGAGTCCCCCAATCGGTCCCCGGAGCTGAAGAACGGGGAGAGCTGTGTGTAAACACAGCTTCCACGTTCTTCACTGTGGCACTGTCATTGATCGTCTGTTCCCTGATATAGGGAAACACGATCAATGACTTCACACGTCCAGCCCCGCCCCCCTACAGTTAGAAAAACACATGAGGTCACACTTAACCCCTTCAGCGCCCCCTAGTGGTTAACTCCCAAACTGCAATTGTCATTTTCACAGTTAACAATGCATTTTGATAGCATTTTTTGCTGTAAAAATTACAATGGTCCCACAAATGTGTCAAAATTATCCGATGTGTCCGCCATAATGTCGCGGTCACGAAAAAAATCGCTGATCGCCGCCATTTTTTAGAAAAAAAAAATTATTAATAAAAATGCAATAAAACTATCCCCTATTTTGTAAACACTATACATTTTGCGCAAACCAATCGATAAACGCTTATTGCGTTTTTTTTTTTTATGAAAAAAATGTAGAAGAATACGTAGTGGCCTAAACTGAGGGAAAAAAAATATATATTTTTGGGGGATATTTATTATAGCAAAAAGTAAAAAATATTGATTTTTTTTTCAAAATTGTCGCTCTATTTTTGTTTATAGCGCAAAAAATAAAAACCGCAAAGGCGATTAAATACCACCAAAAGAAAGCTCTATTTGTGGGAAATAAAGGATGCCAAGTTTGTTTGGGAGCCACGTCGCACGACCGCGCAATTGTCAGTTAAAGCGACACAGTGCCGAAATCGCAAAAACTGTCCGGGTCCTTTACCTGCCTAAAGGTCCGGGTCTTAAGTGGTTAAGGTAAAGACCTTGAGGCTTTAGAACCACTTTAAGGGATCACAGAATTAATTCCTCTTTAATGGGAGATATTTTCTCATTCAAAACACCTCCCTCTCCCTCTCTTGATGACAGAAGAGATGTTTTGTAGTCCTTAGTGATAGCTAGGAACAATGGGCCAGATTCACAAAAGGGATACGCCGTCGTATCTCTGTTTCTATCTATGCGACTGATTCATACAATCAGTTACGCATAGATATCCCTAAGATCCGACAGGTGTAATTGTTTTACACTGTCGGATCTTAGGATGCAGTACCGCGGCCGCCGCTGGGGGCATTTCTCGTCGAAATTCCGCGTCGGGTATGCAAATTAGCACTTACGGAGATCCACAAAGCTTTTTCCCTTCGTTAAGTCTCCGTAAGTGATAGTTTGCCGTCGCAAAGATAGGGCTACTTTTACAAAGTGTAAACTTAGTACACCATGTAAAAGTATATCCGTCTTTCCCGCGTCACTGTCAAATTTCTTTTTAAAAACATCTTTTTCCCACCGCATCTCTTTTTTACCCGGCGCGATTCACAAAACTCGGTGCAACGTAACGTAACGCAAAGCACGTCGGGAAAATATCGTCGGGAGCATGCGCAGTACGTCCGGTGCGGGAGCGCGCCTAATTTAAATGGGACTCGCCCCATTAGATTGGGCCCGCCTTGCGCCGGACGGATTTAAGTTACACCGCTGCAAATTTCTAGGTAGGTGCTTTGTGGATCGGGCACTTAGGTAGAAATTTTGCGGCGGTGTAACTTAAATCGGAACCTTTAAGTTGCGCCCGCTGGTTGTGGATCTGGCCCAATATTACTAATAGTGTAGCAAAGGAAATGGTCAGCTCATAAGATTTCTGGCAGGATCAAACGGGTATTTATTTGCACTATATCCCCCACACTGAGTGGACTTGATGGCCCAGATTCTCAAAGGACATACGACGGTGTATCTCCAGATACGCCGTCGTATCTCTGAGTCTGAGCCGTCGTATCTCTGAGTCTGAGCCGTCGTATCTATGCGCCTGATTCTTACACTCAGTTACGCATTGATTTCTATTAGATCCGACCGGCGTAAGCCTCTTACGCTGTCGGATCTTAACTGCATATTTACGCTGGCCGCTAGGGGCGTGTACGCTGATTTACGCCTAGAAATATGTAAATCAGCTAGATATGCGAATTCACGAACGTACGCCCAGCCGACGCAGTACAGATACGCCGTTTACGTTAGGCTTTTCCCGGTGTAAAGTTACCCCTGCTATATGAGGCATATATGCGGCGCACCAATGTTAAGTATGGCCGTCATTCCCGCGTCAAATTTTTTATATTTTACGCTGTTTGCGTAAGTCGTCCGTGAATGGGGCTGGACGTCATTTACGTTCATGTCGAAACCAATGACGTCCTTGCGGCTATTCCTGGGATATTCCACGGACGGCGCATGCGTGAAAAACGTCAATCACGTCGGGTCACAAGTTATTTACATAAAACATAAAACACGCCCCCCTGTTCCAAATTTGAATTTGGCGGGCTTACGCCGGCCTATTTACGCTACGCCGCCGCAACTTACGGAGCAAGTGCTTTGAGAATACTGCACTTGCCCGTCTAAGTTGCGGAGGCGTAACGTAAATAGGATACGTTACGCCCGCCTAAATATCCGCCCGTTTTTGTGGATCTGGCCCGATTAGTTACTTTTTTATACAAGAAAATGTGTTGAGCGATCTATAATATAACAGACCTAAAGAGCAAATAACTGGAATGGATCTTTCGGATTAGCATATACATTAAAGCCGGGGGGCAAGTCATTATTTACGTCCTTTCCTCCGGTGGAAAGAGGTTTTTGTCAATGAGTTACCAAAGTGTTTTCCCTCAGTAAACCTCATGGTGCGTTTTTTTTTTTTTTTGTCCCTCATTGTTAATGACCAATTACATCTTGGGATTGGGATAACCAGGGCTGATGACCGGTCAATTAGAAGAATTGATTTTATGACAAGTAACCTTTTTGCGTCGGTTAGTGGAAAAAAAAAAAAGAAAAAAAAATTGGAGCAATCTTTGGTGTGATTCCTGATGAAGGGCGTGTCCCTGAGAAACCTTTCCACGTCTTCCCCTTCGTGTCTGCCACATATAATGGTCGCCAATTCCTGCCTTTGTGACGGAAAGCGCCATTCGTTTCATTCCCTCTGACACATTTAAGTGTCACAGAAGGCGAGATTGGAAAACATAAAAGAAGAAAAACCTTAATTGAGACGTAGACATAAAACAGAGGTCAGTTCTTCAGACTTCTCCCCAAAAAAAAAATGGTGTTTTATAAACAGAGAGAACTTTCTATATTGAGAAAATAGAATATTTATTAGAGCTAAATAAAACTGAAAAAAAAATGAAGTAATATGACTTTTTCTTATGGTATAAAGGTGGATGTGAGAGAATATAGACAAAAAAGATCCCCCAAAAAATCCACAAATTGTTTTATTCCCCCTGCACCTGTCAATCAACAATAGATAGATTGATGCAATGCATGAATCTATCTATTGTCGCCGCTGCCGCCCCCTGTTCAGGTGTCCGGCCTCTTGTCGCCCAATCATAGCAGAGATGACATGAAGATGATGGGAGAAGACATTGAGGACTCAGAGGGAGCGTGGAGGAACTGAGAAAGGTAAGTGCCGGGTGGGGGAAACTGGCAGCATTTGATAGGGAAAACTGGCGGCTATTGATGGGGCAAACTGGCAGCATTTGATGGGGCAAACTGGTGGAATTTGATGGGGCAAACTGGCGGCTATTGATGGGGCAAACTGGCGGCTATTGATGGGGCAAACTGGCGGCTATTGATGGGGCAAACTGGCAGCATTTGATGGGGCAAACTGGCGGCTATTGATGGGGCAAACTGGCAGCATTTGATGGGGCAAACTGGTGGAATTTAATGGGGCAAACTGGCGGCTATTAATGGGGCAAACTGGCGGCTATTGATGGGGCAAACTGGCGGCAATTGATGGGGCAAACTGGCAGCATTTGATGGGGCAAACTGGCAGCATTTTGATAGGGCAAACGGGTTAAATTTGATGGGGCAAAGTGGCGGCTATTGATGGGGCAAAGTGGCGGTGTTTGATGGGGCAAACTGGCGGTGATTGATGGGGCAAACTGGCAGCATTTGATGGGGCAAACTGGCAGCATTTGATGGGGCAAACTGGCAGCAATTGATGGGCACAGTCGCTGCGTTTGATGGCACTGTGGCGGAAATTGATGGGCACAGTGGCTGCATTTGATGGGCAAACTGGTGGCATTTGATAGGGCAAACTGGCGGCATTTGATGGGGCAAACTGGCAGCATTTGATGAGGCACAGTGACTGCGTTTGATGGGCAAACTGGTGGCGGCAATTGATGGGCACAGTGACTGCGTTTGATGGGCAAACTGGTGGCGTTTGATGGGGCAAACTGGCAGCGTTTGATGGGGCAAACTGGCGGCATTTGATGTGGCAAACTGGCAGCATTTGATGGGGTAATCTGGCATCATTTGATAGGGAAAACTGGCGGCATTTGATGGGGCAAACTGGTGGAAATTGGTGGGCACAGTGGCTGCATTTGATGGGCAAACTGGCGGCAATTGATGGGCGCAGTGGCTGCGTTTTATGGGCACAGTGGCTGCAATTGATGTTTTTTTTTCAGTTTGTTTGCGCCCCCCAACAATTTTGAGCACCAGCCGTCACTGCTCAGCACTGAAGTCCATTTGGCACTGTCCCTCAGAACTGAAATCTCGTTGGCACTGTCCCTCAGAATTGAAGTCTCGTTGGCACTGTCCCTCAGAATTGAAGTCCATTTGGCACTGTCCCTCAGAATTGAAGTCTCTTTGGCACTGTCCCTCAGAATTGAAGTCTCTTTGGCACTGTCCCTCAAAATTGAAGTCTCTTTGGCACTGTCCCTCAGAATTGAAGTCTCTTTGGCACTGTCCCTCAGAATTGAAGTCTCTTTGGCACTGTCCCTCAGAATTGAAGTCTCTTTGGCACTGTCCCTCAGGATTGAAGTCTCTTTGGCACTGTCCCTCAGAATTGAAGTCTCTTTGGCACTGTCCCTCAGAATTGAAGTCTCTTTGGCACTGTCCCTCAGAATTGAAGTCTCTTTGGCACTGTCCCTCAGAATTGAAGTCTCTTTGGCACTGTCCCTCAGAATTGAAGTCTCTTTGGCACTGTCCCTCAGAATTGAAGTCTCTTTGGCACTGTCCCTTAGAATTGAAGTCTCTTTGGCACTGTCCCTCAGAATCGAAGTCTCTTTGGCACTGTCCCTTAGAATTGAAGTCTCTTTGGCACTGTCCCTCAGAATCGAAGTCTCTTTGGCACTGTCCCTCAGAATTGAAGTCTCTTTGGCACTGTCCCTCAGAATTGAAGTCTCTTTGGCACTGTCCCTTAGAATTGAAGTCTCTTTGGCACTGTCCCTCAGAATCGAAGTCCTACCTACAACTAAAATGGCACTTTAATTATTGTAACGCTTTAAACAGATTCAGTTTTTACAAAAGAACAGCTTTTCCCGCCACAGCTCTCTAATTAGACAAATGAACTATGGATATCAAATGTTGAATTATTTTCTGTATCATCCAATCACAGATTACAGGCAGCTTCTTGGCTGCTCTCATGCTGGCTGAGCGGCTGCCATCCATGACCCTCGGGGGAAGGTTTACTAAACCTGGAGCCGCTCCTGCTGTGCATGGTACCCAATCAGCTTCTAACTTCAGTTTGTTCAATAAGCTTTGACAATAAAACCTGGAAGCTGATTGGTTTCTATGCAGAGCTGCACCAGATTTTGAACTCTCCCACCATTCCCCCTTAAAGCAGGAATTCACCCAAAAATCAACTTTCTGCAGTTAGATCCAGCATACTGCTGACATCTGCAGTATGCTGGTCTTTTTTTTATTTTTTTTGGTACTTATCGTTTTAGCAGTATTTCTTCTATGGCTCCGAGCGGGGAATGGGCGTTCCCGAAGGCAAGCAAGTTGATTGACGGCCTTCGATAGCGCGTCACGGCCTACGAAAACAGCCGAGGTGACACTTGGTTGTTTATGGTGCCTGCGCTTGCCGTGTAGAGCTGACTGCGCAGGCGCCGTTAATTGCCGAGCGTCACTTGTGTATTTTCGGAAGCCGTGACGCGCTATCGAAGGCTGTCAATCAACTTGCTTGTCTTGAAGGGAACGCCTATACCAGGAAGTAATCCCCGCTCGGAGCCATAGAAGAATTACCGCTAAAACGATAAGTATCAAAATACCTGAGGAAAATGCGAGTGGGAATGCTGAATTGCTGAGCCCGCACCAAAGCCATTCACCATAACCACTACACTATCTTTAGGACACACAGCTCCTTTCTCTATCTGCAAAGTAGAGAGTATGCTGACTTCCTGGTCGCCCCTCCCCCCTCAAGAGGTTTCCCCTCCCCCCCAGGTCAGTGAGGAGGAATATTGCACTGAGGTAGAAAGCTATTTATGGAAAGAAATTCCATTACAAACGCCTTTTAATTCACAGACCAATACATTAATTACGCCTCCAAACAAAACGTAATAAATCCACAACCGTACATGCGATCGATACAGCGACTTCACCGTTTGAAAGACACGGCCCTTGTGAACGCATCGATATGAAATTTATGTTGATAAACTTAAAATTGTGGCCATGCCAGCGATTTAGAAAAGAGCGTCTTTGTGTGTTTTGCAGGAAAATTTTTTAAATTTTTAACATGGACGGTCAATGAGAGTGGTTTTGTCACTCTTGTCCTTTAGAAGCTCCTGGAACTAAAACTAAAATACGTATCACAAAACTGATCACATTGCCTGAAACCAGACAAGCATACCTACGTTTTGATATATAAATTGTGTATGACAAGTAGATCTTGTGGGCGTGAGAGCAATTTGTTCGCCCTTTTTTTAAAGATAATTTTTGTTTTCAAAGATCTCCACTCTAAAGGTCACATGACACACTCTAAACCTGCTCCATAGGATTACATTATAACCGATAAAAAAATCACTAAACGTAAATTGCGTTTTCACAAAAACCGTATAAGATATCAATCTAAAAAGTCATGTTTGGATAGCTGAATATTTTGTGACCGCTTTAAAGTTTGTTTGGTGTCTGTAAGTGAAAGTATGAAGGAGCTGAAACTTTTGGCAGAACGTGTGTTTTGAAGCAGGAAAAAGGATGTTCTCATTGACTTCAATGTTAAAAAAAAGTGTCTAAAAGCTTAATATTTTAAAAAGTATAAATAGTACAAAAAAACTTGAAGAAGTCCCATCGTTAGCTGAATGAGACGAACATTTTAAAAGTTAAATGGTCTCAATAGCTGAAAGTATGCAGAAGTTACGCAGAGCCAAAAAACGTACGGAATAAAATTAAGAAGAAGAATAATAAAAAACGACTAGAAAATGCATTCCCTGAGGAAAATGCGAGTGGGAATGCTGAATTGCTGAGCCCGCACCAAAGCCATTCACCATAACCACTACACTATCTTTAGGACACACAGCTCCTTTCTCTATCTGCAAAGTAGAGAGTATGCTGACTTCCTGGTCGCCCCTCCCCCCTCAAGAGGTTTCCCCTCCCCCAGGTCAGTGAGGAGGAATATTGCACTGAGGTAAGGAAAGCTATTTATGGAAAGAAATTCCATTACAAACGCCTTTTAATTCACAGACCAATACATTAATTACGCCTCCAAACAAAACGTAATAAATCCACAACCGTACATGCGATCGATACAGCGACTTCACCGTTTGAAAGACACGGCCCTTGTGAACGCATCGATATGAAATTTATGTTGATAAACTTAAAAATGTGGCCATGTCAGCGATTTAGAAAAGAGCGTCTTTGTGTGTTTTGCAGAATTTTTTTTTAGACTTTTTAACATGACTCTTGTCCTTTAGAAGCTCCTGGAACTAAAACTAAAATACGTATCACAAAACTGATCACACTGCCTGAAACCAGACAAGCATACCTACGTTTTGATATATAAATTGTGTATGACAAGTAGATCTTGTGGGCGTGAGAGCAATTTGTTCGCCCTTTTTTTAAAGATAATTTTTGTTTTCAAAGATCTCCACTCTAAAGGTCACATGACACACTCTAAACCTGCTCCATAGGATTACATTATAACCGATAAAAAAATCACTAAACGTAAATTGCGTTTTCACAAAAACCGTATAAGATATCAATCTAAAAAGTCATGTTTGGATAGCTGAATATTTTGTGACCGCTTTAAAGTTTGTTTGGTGTCTGTAAGTGAAAGTATGAAGGAGCTGAAACTTTTGGCAGAACGTGTGTTTTGAAGCAGGAAAAAGGATGTTCTCATTGACTTCAATGTTAAAAAAAAGTGTCTAAAAGCTTAATATTTTAAAAAGTATAAATAGTACAAAAAAACTTGAAGAAGTCCCATCGTTAGCTGAATGAGACGAACATTTTAAAAGTTAAATGGTCTCAATAGCTGAAAGTATGCAGAAGTTACGCAGAGCCAAAAAACGTACGGAATAAAATTAAGAAGAAGAATAATAAAAAACGAATATCAATACTGGGAATGCTTATTAAAGCATTCCCACTAAATATCAATACTGGGAATGCTTATTAAAGCATTCCCACTAATTAAGAAGAACTAGAAAATGCATTCCCTGAGGAAAATGCGAGTGGGAATGCTGAATTGCTGAGCCCGCACCAAAGCCATTCACCATAACCACTACACTATCTTTAGGACACACAGCTCCTTTCTCTATCTGCAAAGTAGAGAGTATCCTGACTTCCTGGTCGCCCCTCCCCCCTCAAGAGGTTTCCCCTCCCCCCAGGTCAGTGAGGAGGAATATTGCACTGAGGTAGAAAGCTATTTATGGAAAGAAATTCCATTACAAACGCCTTTTAATTCACAGACCAATACATTAATTACGCCTCCAAACAAAACGTAATAAATCCACAACCGGACATGCGATCGATACAGCGACTTCACCGTTTGAAAGACACGGCCCTTGTGAACGCATCGATATGAAATTTATGTTGATAAACTTAAAATTGTGGCCATGCCAGCGATTTAGAAAAGAGCGTCTTTGTGTGTTTTGCAGGAAAATTTTTAAAATTTTTAACATGGACGGTCAATGAGAGTGGTTTTGTCACTCTTGTCCTTTAGAAGCTCCTGGAACTAAAACTAAAATACGTATCACAAAACTGATCACATTGCCTGAAACCAGACAAGCATACCTACGTTTTGATATATAAATTGTGTATGACAAGTAGATCTTGTGGGCGTGAGAGCAATTTGTTCGCCCTTTTTTTAAAGATAATTTTTGTTTTCAAAGATCTCCACTCTAAAGGTCACATGACACACTCTAAACCTGCTCCATAGGATTACATTATAACCGATAAAAAAATCACTAAACGTAAATTGCGTTTTCACAAAAACCGTATAAGATATCAATCTAAAAAGTCATGTTTGGATAGCTGAATATTTTGTGACCGCTTTAAAGTTTGTTTGGTGTCTGTAAGTGAAAGTATGAAGGAGCTGAAACTTTTGGCAGAACGTGTGTTTTGAAGCAGGAAAAAGGATGTTCTCATTGACTTCAATGTTAAAAAAAAGTGTCTAAAAGCTTAATATTTTAAAAAGTATAAATAGTACAAAAAAACTTGAAGAAGTCCCATCGTTAGCTGAATGAGACGAACATTTTAAAAGTTAAATGGTCTCAATAGCTGAAAGTATGCAGAAGTTACGCAGAGCCAAAAAACGTACGGAATAAAATTAAGAAGAAGAATAATAAAAAACGAATATCAATACTGGGAATGCTTATTAAAGCATTCCCACTAATAATAAAAAACGAATATCAATACTGGGAATGCTTATTAAAGCATTCCCACTAATAATAAAAAACGAATATCAATACTGGGAATGCTTATGAAAGCATTCCCACTAATAAAAAAGACCAGCATACTGCAGATGTCAGCAGTATGCTGGATCTAACTGCAGAAAGTTGGGGCCAAATCCTCAAAAGAGATACGCAGGCGGATCTGCTGTTCAGCCTGCGTATCCCTGTGCCTATCTTTGGAACTGATCCTCAGAAGCAGTTTTTCAAAGATAGGCAGAAGATCCGACATGTGTAAGGGACTTACACTGTCAGATCTTAGGATGCAGTACCGCATCCGCCACTGGGGGCATTTCGCGTTGAAATGCCGCTTTGCGTATGCAAATGAGGACTTACGGAGATCCACAAATCTACAGATACGCCGCGTAAGTTCAAATATGCACCGTCGTATCTGTGCGCCGCACTCTGAAACCAAGATACGCCTGAAAATAGGCTTCATTCAACCGACGTAACTTTCCTACGCCGGCGTAGAGTGGGCGCATATTTACGCTGGACGTATTTGGCGCACCCGTTGATTTTCTATTCACATATGCAAATGAGGGAGATACGCCAATTCACGAATGTACGTCCGTCCGACGCAGTGCGCGTAAAGTCCTACGTCCGGCGTAAAGTAATGCCCCATAAAGGAGGTGTAAGTCAGCAGCATCCATGCAAATGGCTGCACCAGGGAACACAAGCCGACGTATTTTACGTAGTTTACGTAGGATGCGAATATGGCTGGGCATAGGGTACGTTCATGCCGTAGGCAGTGATCCGTCGTATCTTAGGGAGTAGTTCCGACGTGATTCTGAGCATGTGCACTGGGTTGAGTCCACGGGACGGCGGATGCGCCGTTCATTATACCTATCTGTCTGAGACTCAGCCCATCATTTGCATGGGGTCACGCCTCATTTGCATGGCTCACGCCCACTTCCACATACGCCGGCTTACGCCTAGGAAACCCAGCGCAGATTTGGCAGCACTTGCTTTGTGAATCCAGTGCTTGCCTTTCTGCGCTGCGTCAGCGTAGCGTAAAGGAGATACGCTACGGCGGCATAAATATGCGCCGATGTATGTGAATCCGGGCCAAGATCTTCATCTTCCCCTCTCACAAAATGGCAGTCTGCCTTGTTTACATAGGCAGCATGGGCGTCCGCAGGGAGGGACAAGGGGGCAATTGCCCCCTCCTGGAATCGTCAAGAAGGTGTTGTAATTGTCAGCTGTAGTGTCTGTCATGGCCGCCGCTGACTTTTTTCTGAGTCAGCGCACTGCTCTCTGTCCTGACACATCTAACCCTCACCCCCATCATCAGATGAGATGGCTCGGCAGCTCGGCCGTTCCGCCATTCCTCTTCAGCGATTGGCTGCCTGCCTGTGAACATGTTGTGTAGATATGGCCAGCGTCGGCGCCGCCTACTCAGTGCCTCTAGCCTAGAGAATGTACATCATTTTATATTGCATGGGTGACCTTAAAATGATACCCCCTCCTGAAAAAAATTCTGCGGATGCCCATGATGGGCAGACTGCATTTCTGCCTCTCCTGAGAATGATCCTGGGATGCTGGCGAACATTGCGTCCACTGGACCCACTGATTGGCTCCCGCTGTATCCAATCACAGCGGGAGTGGGTCACAGGCGCCACGCGCACGCCCTAGACCTAGTGCACAAAATTACATACAGGTACGTGATTTTGCGCAGGAGGGCCGCCCTGCCGCGGTATATCAGCGTGGGGTGGTCCAGAAAGGGTTAAATAATGTTATTCTAGATCAACAGTATTAACCACTTAAGGACCCGCTCACGTACATATACGTCGGTACTTTAAAGATGGATATCTCGGTAACGGCAGCAGCTGCTGCCACCACAACCGAGATATCCATCTTTTCTTTGAGCGGTCCTGTAAACGATAACGGTGGTCTCCGCGGTGGATTCGCCGCAAGATCACTGTTATCGGCGGCGGGAGAGGCCCCCCCCCTCCCGCCGCTCTCCCGCGCCCTCCGCCCCTTACCGGAGCCGTCGGTAGCGGCGAAGGCGATCGGGTCCTGTCCCCTGCTCGGCTGGGATACGAGTGAGGGGCAATATGGCCCCCACCCGTCCCCATAGCATAGCAGGGCGGAAGTGACGTCAAAACATCACTTCCGCCCATGCTTCTTGAAGAAATATTTTCTAGTTGTCATTTTTTCAAATTTTAGTCTAAATATGAGATGTGACGTCTTTTTGACCCCAGATCTCATATTTAAGAGGACCTGTCATGCTTTTTTTCTATTACAAGGGATGTTTACAGTGTGAAAATTAATAAAATAAAAATAAATAAGAAAACAAAACAAATATTTTTTTAAGTGCCCCGTCCCAACGAGCTTGTGCGCAGAAGCGAACACATACGTGAGTATGAAAACGGTGTTCAAACCACACATGTGAGGTATCGCCGCGATCATTAGAGCAAGAGCAATAATTCTAGCTCTAAACCTCCTCTGTAGCTCAAAAGATGCAACCTATAGAATTTTTTAAACGTCAACATCGATGGAGTTTTTTAAGGGTAAAAGTTTGACGCCATTCCACGAGCGGACGCAATTTTGAAGCGTGACATGTTGGGTATCATTTTACTTGGCGTAACATTATCTTTCACAATATGTAAAAAAATAGGGCTAACTTTACTGTCTTATTTTTTAATTCAAAAAGTGAATTATTTCCAAAAAAAAGTGTGCTTGTAAGACCGCTGCGCAAATACGGTGTGACAAAAAGTATTGCAATGACCGCCATTTTATTCTTTTGGGTTTTAAAAAAAACTATATACACATAATGTTTGGGGGGTTTAAAGTAATTTTCTAGCAAAAAAAAATGTTTTAGTCTTGTAGACGCCAAATCTGAAAAACAGCCAAGGTCCTTAAGTGGTTAAGTGAATTCTATCATTTGGTTCCATTTGAAAAGACACTACAATTAGGATTTTGGTACAAAGCAATGCAATAACATTTTTTTCTTTTAACTATGCACCTTTTTGACACACCATTTTTTTTTACAAATAAAGGCATTAAAATATTTAAATTAAAATATGAATGGGGTAAAAATAAAGAAATAAAAAAAAAGTCATCAGGAAAATAATTATTAAAGGTCGAAGGGGATGAAAGAGTTAATTATGGCAAAACAAAGGTAAACTAAGGGTTAAATAGGAAATTATTTACATTGTATCCCTCTATCTAGAGATAGATCAATGTTTATAAACAATGGGCCAGATTCACATAGACTAGCGGCGGCGTAACGTATTGTAGGTCCGCCGCAAGTTTTCATCGCAAGTGCCTGATTCACAGAGCACTTGCAATGAAAACCTACGCCGGCGGCCTCCGACGGAAGCCCGCGTAATTTAAATGGGCGTGTGCCATTTAAATTAGGCGAGCTCCCGCGCCGGACCTACTGCGCATGCTCCGTTTCGAAATTCCCGCCGTGCTTTGCGCGCCGTGATGTCATTTTTTCGAACGGCGATGCGCGTAGCGTAATTCCGTATTCCCGGACGGCTTACGCAAACAACGTTATTTTTTAAATTTCGACGCGGGAACGACGGCCATACTTTATACAGCAATACGTTTGCTGTGTAAAGTTAAGGCACCCAAAACGACGACTAACTTTGCGACGGGAAACTAGACTAGCGGCGACGTAGCGAATGCGAAAATCCGTCGTGAATCGCCGTAACTCCTAATTTGCATACCCGACGCTGGTTTACGACGCGAACTCCCCCCAGCGGCGGCCGAGGTATTGCATCCTAAGATCCGACAGTGTAAAACAATTACACATGTCGGATCTTAGGGCTATCTATGCGTAACTGATTCTATGAAACAGCCGCATAGATACTCTGAGAGATACGACGGCGTATCTCCTTTGTGAATCTGGCCCAATGTTACTTTGTATCTCTCCATCTCCTGTCTGATCAATGTTTATAAACATTGGGGTAGATTCAGGTAGCTACGATATAAGTTACGTTGGCGCAGCGTAGTGTATTTACGCTACGCCTCCGCAACTTACAGGAGCAAGTGCAGTATTCACAAAGCACTTGCTCCGTAAGTCGCGGCGGCGTAGCGTAAATGGGGCCGGCGTAAGCGCGCGTAATTCAAATGTGGAAGGGGGGCGTGTTTTATGGTAATATGTGATGACCTGACGTGATTGCCGTGATTTACGAACGGCGCATGCGCCGTCCGTGTACATATCCCAGTGTGCATTGCTTCCAAGTACAGCGCAACGACGTATTGGTTTCGACGTGAACGTAAATTACGTCCAGCCCTATTCGCGAACGACTTACGCAAACAACGTAAATAATTCAAGTTTCGAAGCGGGAACGACGTCCATACTTCACATTGGCTGCGCCTCCTAATAGCAGGAGCAGCCTTACACCGAAAAAGCCTTTACGCAAACGACGTAAAAAAACAAACGCACGTAAGTTTGTGAATCGGCGTATCTAGGAAATTAGCATATTGTACGCCGACAACAACGGAAGCGCCCCTAGCGGCCAAAGTTATATTGCACACAATTCTACGCCGCCGCAATCAAGTTACGTCGGTGGAGGAAGCCTATTTTTTCAGAGTAACTGCCTTTGTGAATCGGCGTAACGCTACACGGGCGCGGAATTCAAATTACGGCGGCGTATCTGGAGCTACGCTGCCGCAAAAGGTATGTGAATCTACCCCAATGTTACTTTCTATCTCTTTATCTCCTGTCTGATCAATGTTTATAAACACTGGAGTTCAGTTACTAAAACTACAGAGTGCAAAATCGGGTGCAGCTCTGCATAGAAACCAAAGAGCTTCCATTTTTTTTTGCCAGAACTTAAAGGGGTTGTAAAGGTAATTTTTTTCCCCTAAATATCTTCCTTTACCTTAGTGCAGTCCTCCTTCACTTACCTCATCCTTCCATTTTGTTTTTAAATGTCCTTATTTCTTCTGAGAAATCCTCACTTCCTGTTCTTCTGTCTGTAACTCCACACAGTAATGCAAGGCTTTCTCCCTGGTGTGGAGTGTCGTGCTCGCTTGGATATCTAAACCCAACATCAAAGATGTAATGTATTGCAGCATTCCAGTCTTTAGATGTGGTGGCTGCATTCATTTTCTTTTTTGAAGTGGTTAAAAGTCAGCAGCTACAATAACTACAGCTGCTGACTTTACATGGACACTTACCTGTCCAGGATGCCCGCGATGTCGGGTCCCGAAGCCGATTTGTCTCTCGGCTCTCGGGTGCTGCCGCCGCCATCTTCGGTAAGGGAATCAGGAAGTGAAGCCGCAAGGCTTCCTCCGCCAACGTAACTTGAATACGGCGGCGTAGAATTGTGTGCAATTTTACGCTGGCCGCTAGGGGCGCTTTCCGTTGTTTTCGGTGTAGAATATGCAAATGACCTAGATACGCCGATTCACAAACGTACGTACGCCCGGCGCAATTTAGTTACGTCGTTTACGTTAGGCTTTTTCGGCGTAAGGTTACTCCTGCTATTAGAAGGCGCTGCCAATGTGAAGTATGGACGTCGTTCCCGCTTCGATTTTTTAATTGTTTACGTCGTTTGCGTAAGTCGTTCGCGAATAGGGCTGGACGTCATTTACGTTCACGGCGAAACCAAAGACGATTTGCGGCGGAATTTCGAGCATGCGCACTGGGATTCTTTCCCGAACGGCGCCCCCCTCATCCTCATTTGAATTAGGCGCGCTTATGCCGGCCCCATTTACGCTACGCCGCCGTAAGTTAGGAGGCAAGTGCTTTGTGAATACAGCACTTGCCTCTATAACTCACGGCGGCGCAGCGTAAATACGATACGCTGCGCCGCCGCAATAATGCGCGCAGCTACCTGAATCTAGCCCATACATTTCAAAATGACCAAGGCGGGCCCCGTCCAAAATTAGAACGCTGGCCGCGATTGGCTCACGGGCCGGACTTCGCACGTTTCCTAGACGTATCGAGTCTCTCTCATATATTGGTTTCACCTTTTAAGTTGCATTTGTGAAATAAATGAACTTTTGCGCGATATTCAAATTTTTCGAGTTCCACCCGTATATAGAAATATTTATTTGTGGAAAAACACTGCAAGGAAGCATTACAAATATTTGACCCTCTGGGGTTTTTCCCTACAATATATATATTAGTTGGTGTCGGGGGTGACAGGGTCTCTTTAGTATTTTCTTAACAAATGTTGCAAATTGGATACATTTTCTGCAAACCTCAGTGCAATCTCTTTATCTTTTATTTTAAATCAATGTTCAGATTTTGCTGTGAGGGCGACTCCCAGAGATAATGAACCCGGACCGCAGGGATGGCAGGAAATAGTCTGCGCCATTTAAACAAGGTGCTTAGTAAGAGGCGGAGGCTTTCACTGCTTGGCGCAGTCCCCGGCTTCCTCCGGCGGGATGAGGATCGATAGAGAACGGGATTGTTAGGCTTGTAAATAGAATCTTGGAAGAAGCTCGGCTCCCTTTGATGTGGGGGGGGGGGGGGATTCTGCAGGAGAAAAAAACAAATGAAACAAAAACATGGCCCACAGCATGGTAATAAATGCACACACGTGTTAATATCAGAGCCCCCATGTTCATATCAGAGCCCCCATGTTCATATCAGAGTCCCCATGTTCATATCAGAGCCCCCATGTTCATATCAGAGTCCCCATGTTCATATCAGAGCCCCCATGTTCATATCAGAGCCCCCATGTTCATATCAGAGCCCCCATGTTCATATCAGAGCCCCCATGTTCATATCAGAGTCCCCATGTTCATATCAGAGCCCCCATGTTCATATCAGAGCCCCCATGTTCATATCAGAGCCCCCATGTTCATATCAGAGTCCCCATGTTCACATCAGAGCCCCCATGTTCACATCAGAGCCCCTAGTTCATATCAGAGCCCCCATGTTCACATCAGAGCCCCCATGTTCATATCAGAGTCCCCATGTTCATATCAGAGTCCCTAGTTCATATCAGAGTCCCTAGTTCACATCAGAGTCCCTAGTTCATATCAGAGCCCCTAGTTCACATCAGAGTCCCCATGTTCACATCAGAGCCCCTAGTTCATATCAGAGCCCCCATGTTCACATCAGAGCCCCCATGTTCATATCAGAGTCCCCATGTTCATATCAGAGTCCCTAGTTCATATCAGAGCCCCTAGTTCATATCAGAGTCCCCATGTTCACATCAGAGCCCCTAGTTCACATCAGAGCCCCTAGCTTATATCAGAGTCCCCATGTTCACATCAGAGCCCCATGTTCACATCAGAGCCCCCAAGTTCACATCAGAGTCCCCATGTTCACATCAGAGCCCCTAGTTCACATCAGAGCCCCCATGTTCACATCAGAGCCCCCATGTTCATATCAGAGTCCCCATGTTCATATCAGAGTCCCCATGTTCACATCAGAGCCCCCTAGTTCATATCAGAGCCCCCATGTTCACATCAGAGCCCCTAGTTCATATCAGAGTCCCCATGTTCACATCAGAGCCCCTAGTTCACATCAGAGCCCCCATGTTCATATCAGAGCCCCCATGTTCATATCAGAGCCCCCATGCTCATATCAGAGTCCTCATGCTCACATCAGAGTCCCCATGCTCACATCAGAGCCCCCATGTTCATATCAGAGCCCCTAGTTCATATCAGAGTCCCCATGTTCACATCAGAGTCCCTAGTTCATATGATAGTCTCCATGTTCACATCAGAGCCCCTAGTTCATGTCAGAGTCTCCATGTTCACATCAGAGCCCCAAGTTCATATCAGAGTCCCCATGTTCACATCAAAGCCCCTAGTTCATGTCAGAGTATCCATGTTCATGTCAGAGTCTCCATGTTCACATCAGAGCCCCTAGTTCATATCATAGTCTCCATGTTCACATCAAAGCCCCTAGTTCATTTTAGAGTCCCCATGTTCACATCAGAGTCCCCATGTTCATTTTAGAGCCCCCACATTCACATTAAACCCCCCGCATTCATGTAAGAGCCCCCCAGTACACATCAGAGTTCCTCAGTTCTCATTAGAGCCACCTTGATAACATTAGAGCCATACATTCACATCAGAGTCCCCTAGTAGACAAAAGAGTCCCCATATTCACATTAGAGCCCCCCCCACATTCATGTTTACTGCCCCCACATTCACGTCAGAGCCCTCACATTCACATCAGAGTCCCCCAGTACACATCAGAGTCCCACAGTTCTCATCAGAGCCCCCATGTTTACATCAGAGCCCCCGTGATCACATCAGAGCCCCTACAATGACATTAGAGCCCCCGCATTCACATCAGAGTCTCCCAGTTCACATCAGAGCCCCCACATTCATATGAATGCTCCCAAGTTCACTTTAGAGCCGCCCCCCCAGTTCAGATCAGAGCTCCCACACTCATATCAGAGTTCCCAGTTCACATTAGAGGCCCCGTGTTTACATCAGAGCCCCCACATTCATATGTAGGCCCCCACGTTCACATCAGAGTCCCCCAGTTCACATTAGAGCCCCCACATTCACATCAGAGTCCCCCAGTTCACATCAGAGCCCCCACATTAACATCAGAGCCCCCCAGTTCACATCAGAGCCCCCACATTCACATCAGAGCCCCCCAGTTCACATCAGAGTGCCCCAGTTCACATCAGAGCCCCCCAGTTCACATCAGAGCCCCCCAGTTCACATCAGAGCCCCCACATTCACATCAGAGTCCCCCAGTTCACATCAGAGCCCCCACATTTACACCAGAGTCCCCCAGTTCATATCAGAGCCCCCAAATTCACATCAGAGTCCCCCAGTTCACATCAGAGCCCTCACATTCATATGAATGCCACACATTCACATCAGAGTTCCCCAGTTTAAATTAGAGCTCCCACACTCATATCAGAGTTCCCAGGTCACATCAGAGCCCTACGATTCAAATAAATGGCCCCACATTCAAATCAGAGTCCCCCAGTTCACATCATAGCCCCCATATTCACATTAAAGGCCCCATGTTCACATCTAAGCCCCCCCCCCCCCCAAGTTTACATCAGAGCCATAATGTTCACATCAGAGCTCCCACTTTCACATCAGATTCCCCCAGTTCATATCAGAGCTCCCGTGATCACATCAGAATCCCCCACAACCACACCAGAGCCCAAATGTTCACATAAGAGTCCCTTGCAATCACATCAAAGCTGCTACAATCACATCAGAGCCCCCACATTCATATCAGACCCCTGATTATACATCAGAGTCTCTCAGTTGGTATCAGAGCCCCAATGTTTGCAGAGAGCACAAACAGCCACTGCTATCCCCATTCCTCCTGAATGTGTGCAGTCAGCGGGGCCTTGGGGCCCTTGTACCCGGCACACCCTTCACACATTGTAAGTACGCCTCTGGAGTGAGACTTCCCTGAATCAGAAGCTGAGATACTCACAGCTTAATTGTATTTTAGAGGAAAAACATGGCTCAGTATGTTCATTTCTGAGGAGCAGCTACTTCCCAACTTTTGTATTGCAGTTCACAATTACTGAGAAAAGACAAGTGAATGAGCAACTATAGCATTGTTTATAAACATTGTTCAGGCGAGAGGGATAGAGAGATACAAAGTAACTTGGTTTATAAAAATAGTTCAGAGATATAGGGCCAGATTCAGGTAGGACTTTCGCCGACGTATCTTCTTATACGCCGCGTAAGTCCACGAATGTGCCGTCATATCTATGTGCCGTATTCTTGAAACCAGATACGCCTGAATTCTGGCTCCATCCGACCGACGTAAGTCTCCTACGCCGTCGTATCTTGGGTGCATATTTACGCTGGCCGCTAGGGGCGCTTCCATTGATTTATGCGTCGAATATGTAAATGACCTAGATACGCCGATTCACGAACGTACTTGCGCCCGTCGCAGAAAGCTACGCCATTTACGTAAGGCGTACGTCCGGCGTAAAGTTATCCCACCTAAAGCAGGGGTAAGTCATGTTAAGGTATGGGCGCGGGAACAGCGTCGTATTTTACGTCGTTTACGTAAGGCGTACGTGAATGGGGCTGGGCGTAGGTTACGTTCACGTCGTACGCATTGAGCCGTTGTATTTTATGGAGGATATGCAACGTGATTCTGAGCATGCGCGCACATGCGCCGTTCGATCGGCCCTTCATTTACATGGGGTCACGGTTAATTTTAATACAGCACGCCCACTACCTGCCTACTTTGAATTAGGCGGGCTTACGCCGGCCCATTTACGCTACGCCGCCGTAACTTACGGAGCAAGTGCTTTGTGAATACTGTACTTGCCTCTCTGCGCTACGCCCGCTCAAAAATACGCCGCGGTACGTGAATCTAGCCCATAATAAGTAACACTGTGAATAGACATTGATTAGCAGGAGATAGAGCGCTGCAGACTAACATTCTTTAGAAACATTTATCAGACAGAAGATAGAGATAAAAAGTAATATTGTTTATAAACACTGTTCAGATGAAAGATAGTGAGATACAAAGTAACATTGTCTATAAACATTGTTCAAATGGGAGATAAAAAGTAATGTTGCTTAAAAATATAGATCAAATGGCAAAGTAACACTGTTTATAAACATTGGTCAGAGATAGAGAGACCAAGGGATTTATTAAAAGAAAATAGACTGTGCAATGTGCATGCGCAGTTGAACTAATTTTCCTTAGTAAATATAATGTGGAAAAGTTTCACTTTGTAAAGAACACCTAATCAGGCGCAAGGAAAATGTGAAAAAAAAAAATGTTTGCTTGCATTTGGATGGATTATGAAAATCCTCAGAGCTCGGGGGAAATAAATGAACTGCACTGGCAAAGTGCATTGTGTAAGGGGTTAGCTCGGTAGCGGGGTGTGTGACCCCCTGGATGGGTTCACTACACACTGAATTTATACAGACAGGCAGTCGAAGACAAACAACATAAACAAAATCAAACATAAAATAAACCCTGGCCACTTGGGGCGTCTACCTTCACCACACAGGAACCTATCTATGGAGTCTGGCACAGCCTAGTGCTGGTCAGACACTGCTGGTCATACAGCAGAAAAACAATAGTCTTTTGATTTTTATCACACAGAAAAATCGATCCTCTCCTCACCTCCTCAGAAGACTTTCAGCTACTGCTCTCCTTCACTCAGAAAGCCTCAGGATGCAGCAAATCAGTGGTAATCCTCTGGATTACTTATAGAGGCCTTAATTGCCTCATTCTGAACAGCTGAAGTTTTCCAACGCCCTTAAACCTTTCCTGGCTACTTTTGCAGCCGACGCCTAATAACAATTGGTGTATTGTCTAAACAAGTCAGAAATGTATGTCCCGTCTGTGACAACACCCACAGATTTACCTGACTTCCTGTCACATACCCCCCCCCCCCCACCTCTTGTTTCAACCCTAGGGTTGGGACACAGGTTGCCAGGCAGGCATGCACTCGGGACAACCCATCTGCATTTCCCATTTTAGCACCGGGGCGATGCGTTACCACAAAACTAAATTCCTGGAGGGCCAGGAACCACCTATTTATTCTCCTATTGGTCTCTTTGTTCTGTGCCATCCACTTCAATGGGGCATGATCCGTCACCAGTTCAAACTGTCTACCCACGAGGTAGTACCGGAGAGAATCCAAAGCCCATTTCTTTCTCAATGGTGGCATAATTCTCCTCATGGGCCTTCAACTTTCGGCTGAGGTACATAACAGGGTGTTCCTCCCCCTTGATAATCTGAGACAGTACAGCTCCTAACCCCACATTTGACGCATCTGTCTGAACCACGATGTCCCGTGAAAAATCAGGCGAATTTAAAACTGGCTGACTACACAAGGCCTGTTTTAAAGCCTGAAAAGCTGTTTCTGCTTCGGGAGTCCATTTGGTCATGACAGACTCCTTCCCTTTGGTCAAATTGGTCAAGGGAGCAGCCTGTGAGGCAAAATGGGGGATAAAGCAGCGATAATACCCCGCGATCCCTAAAAATGCACAAACCTGTTTCTTGTTGGTGGGACGTGGCCAATCCTGAATAGCCTCAACTTTGTTTATTTGGGGCTTGATTAGACCTCTTCCAATGGTATACCCCAGATACTTCGCCTCTTCTAGCCCAAGGGTACATTTTTTCGGATTGGCTGTAAACCCGGCTTTCCAGATGGAATCCAACACGGCCTGAACTTTTGGCAAGTGTGATTCCCAATCCTCACTGTTTATTGATTGGTTTGCGCAGAAGTTATAGCGTCTACAAAATAGGGGATAGTTTTATGGCATTTTTATTATTTTTACACACACAGCTCCCGGTTCTCGCTCTGCAATGAGAAATCGCGGGTGCCTGACGGTGATCGCGCCCGCCGGGCATGCGCGTCTGTACCAGGGGCGAGCATGGCTGAAATGCAAAATGACGTAATATTACGTCGTTTCGCGCAGCCGACCTGCCGCCGTAAAACTGCGGTCGGCTGGTCGTCTAGTGGTTAAACTGATGATGGGGCATTTTCAACTCCCACTGGCCATGGTCTGCCCTAGGGTGACCACATTTCCAAACTACCATTCAGGGACACCCTCCTTCCCAAAAATCAGCTTGTGCTGTAACGAATCACAGCTCAGTGATTGGACACAAGGGGCCAGATTCTCGTACAGCCGCGTATCTTTGCGCGGGCGTAACGTATCCGATTTACGTTACGCCTCCGCAACTTAGACGGGCAAGTGCTGTATTCTCAAAGCACTTGCTCCGTAAGTTGCAGCGGCGTAGCGTAAATCGGCCGGCGTAAGCCCGCCTAATTCAAATGTGGGACAGGGGGGCGTGTTTTATGTTAATGTTCTGTGACCCGTTCGTGGAAATCTCCCAGTGTGCATTGCTCCTAATACACCGCAAGGACGTATTGGTTTTGACGTGAACGTAAATTACGTCCAGCCCCATTCGCGGACGAGTTACGCAAACAACGTAAAATTTTCAAATTTCGTCGCGGGAAGGACGGCCATACTTAACATTGGTACGCCGCACTTACGCCACCATATAGCAGGGGTAACTTTACGCCGGCAAAAGCCTAATGTAAACAGCGTAACTGTACTGCGTCGGCCGGGCGTACGTTTGTGAATTTGCGTATCTAGCTGATTTACATATTTCGACGCGTAAATCAGCGTACACGCCCCTAGCGGCCAGCATAAATATGCAGTTACGATCCGACGGCGTAAGAGACTTACGCCTGTCGGATCTAAGGGAAATCTATGCGTAACTGATTCTAAGAATCAGGCGCATAGATACGACGGCGCAACTCAGAGATACGACGGCGTATCTGGAGATACGCCGTCGTATCTCTTTTGAGAATCTGGCCCAAGAGGCGGGATTTATGATTTCTCCAATCACAAGCAGGGGGCGGTGAGTGTACTCCTCCAGGCATTCCCGGCCAGGAGAAGTACTGTCAGTGAGTAAAGCGGTGATGTGGCGGCATCATATTGGCCCGGGGGGGGGGGGGGGGGTGGCATGCGTCAGTTTAATTCCGAACAACAAAGGTTTTATTGTCCTTCAGACTGTAGGAGGGCCGGATTGCGGCCAGCAGGAGTAGAAATTGTCCTAGCATCAATTGGAGCAAACATCACTGCATCCAGGGATGGACTGGCCATTGGGCTACAGGGAGTTTCCCCGGTGGGCCGATGGCTCAGTGGGCCGGCTTCAGTGACAGCGGACTGCCGCCCCCCTCCGCTCCTCTGTCTCTCCCTCCCCGCAGCGTTCACCTGGGGGGAACAAAGAAGCAAGGGGAGGACCAGAGGAGCAGGGGTGACGGCAGAGGAGCATGGGGGAGGGGACAGACAACTGACTCAACAGCTATGGCCTGGGAGTTTCTCACTTCTGCCTAATCTTGTCCCATGGGGGGGGGGGGGCACCAAACTGATTCTTTGCCCCGGGTGAAATAATGTCTAGCTTCCCCACTGGTACTGCCTATAAGAGTACCAGTACCAGCCGTTCTACTCTAATAAAGTTGAACGGCTAGTGGCTAGTGAAGGGGGAGAGGGGGCTTGGGTGGCCGGGGAAGGGGGTTCGGGAGTTGTCCGCCCGCCATGGGAGAGACCTGTCAAAGTGGGCCAGTCTAGATGAAGTCCAGGGCCAAATTTCTGTCCCAGTCCAGCCCTGACTGCATCTAGAATTGGGGGGGGGGGGGGAGAAGGAATAGTGCCCCATTGTTGGTATCCTAGGGAAGAATAGAGCCCTCATTATTTGTGTTGGTGGGAGAAATGGTGCTCCATTTTTGGTGTCAGATGGCACAATAGTCTTGTATCAGTGGAAGGAATAATGCCCCAAGGGCCGGGTAAAGGCAAGCAAAGGGCCACACTTGGCCCTCGGGCCACAGTTTGGAGACCACTGTCCTATAACAAGGTTCCATGCAGGGGGAGAATCCAAGGATTCTGCCTGGCAGTCAATATGGAGTTAAATGGTCCTTTGCTGGCAGGTGGGCCATTAACCTGAGAACGGAATGTATTGTAATGAGGTGACCTGACCCCGAGTGAATGTATTCCTAGCTGACACCTCCAGCTCAAACCATTATTGTGCCGCATCTATTATGTCTGACAGAACAAACATTGCTCTGCTCAGCATGTAAACACATTTCTATTCCGCTGTGTTCCTCTAATCTCTCGCCAGCTGCTACCGGGCCAGGAACACCCCCCCCCCCCCATATGTAGATGGACTACAAGTCTCAGCATGCTATAGGGTCATTTGTTAAACTGCTGCCCATTTACCTAATATATGATTGGAGCACTCACAGTGACCCAAGGTGTTCAGATGCTTCGTAGGACATTAATACACAGGGTTTAATATATGGGTGTTAATGTGCATTGTGCTATGGCAGGCCATCAGTGATCACTGAGAAGAATGTTCCTTACATTGGTGATCAGTGGGAAGAATGTCCCTTACATTGGTGATCAGTGGGAAGAATGTTCCTTACATTGGTGATCAGTGAGAAGAATGTTCCTTACATTGGTGATCAGTGGGAAGAATGTCCCTTACATTGGTGATCAGTGAGAAGAATGTCCCTTACATTGGTGATCAGTGAGAAGAATGTTCCTTACATTGGTGATCAGTGGGAAGAATGTCCCTTACATTGGTGATCAGTGGGAAGAATGTTCCTTACATTGGTGATCAGTGAGAAGAATGCTCCTTACATTGGTGATCAGTGGGAAGAATGTTCCTTACATTGGTGATCAGTGAGAAGAATGTCCCTTACATTGGTGATCAGTGGGAAGAATGTTCCTTACATTGGTGATCAGTGGGAAGAATGTTCCTTACATTGGTGATCAGTGAGAAGAATGTCCCTTACATTGGTGATCAGTGGGAAGAATGTTCCTTACATTGGTGATCAGTGAGAACAATGTTCCTTACATTGGTGATCAGTGAGAAGAATGTCCCTTACATTGGTGATCAGTGAGAAGAATGTTCCTTACATTGGTGATCAGTGAGAAGAATGTCCCTTACATTGGTGATCAGTGAGAAGAATGTTCCTTACATTGGTGATCAGTGAGAAGAATGTCCCTTACATTGGTGATCAGTGAGAAGAATGTCCCTTACATTGGTGATCAGTGGGAAGAATGTTCCTTACATTGGTGATCAGTGGGAAGAATGTTCCTTACATTGGTGATCAGTGGGAAGAATGTCCCTTACATTGGTGATCAGTGAGAAGAATGTCCCTTACATTGGTGATCAGTGGGAAGAACGTTCCTTACATTGGTGATCAGTGGGAAGAATGTCCCTTACATTGGTGATCAGTGGGAAGAACGTTCCTTACATTGGTGATCAGTGGGAAGAATGTCCCTTACATTGGTGATCAGTGGGAAGAATGTTCCTTACATTGGTGATCAGTGGGAAGAATGTCCCTTACATTGGTGATCAGTGGGAAGAATGTCCCTTACATTGGTGATCAGTGAGAAGAATGTCCCTTACATTGGTGATCAGTGAGAAGAATGTCCCTTACATTGGTGATCAGTGAGAAGAATGTCCCTTACATTGGTAATCAGTGGGAAGAATGTCCCTTACATTGGTGATCAGTGAGAAGAATGCCCCTTACATTGGTGATTAGTGGGAAGAATGTTCCTTACATTGGTGATCAGTAAGAAGAATGTCCCTTACATTGGTGATCAGTGAGAAGAATGTCCCTTATATTGGTGATCAGTGGGAAGAATGTTCCTTACATTGGTGATCAGTGGGAAGAATGTCCCTTACATTGGTGATCAGTGAGAAGAATGTCCCTTACATTGGTGATCAGTGGGAAGAATGCTCCTTACATTGGTGATCAGTGGGAAGAATGTTTCTTACATTGGTGATCAGTGAGAAGAATGTCCCTTACATTGGTGATCAGTGGGAAGAATGCTCCTAACATTGGTGATCAGTGAGAAGAATGTCCCTTACATTGGTGATCAGTGGGAAGAATGCTCCTAACATTGGTGATCAGTGAGAAGAATGTTCCTTACATTGGTGATCAGTGAGAAGAATGTCCCTTACATTGGTGATCAGTGAGAAGAATGTCCCTTACATTGGTGATCAGTGGGAAGAATGTCCCTTACATTGGTGATCAGTGGGAAGAATGTTCCTTACATTGGTGATCAGTGGGAAGAATGCTCCTTACATTGGTGATCAGTGAGAAGAATGTCCCTTACATTGGTGATCAGTGAGAAGAATGTCCCTTACATTGGTGATCAGTGAGAAGAATGTTCCTTACATTGGTGATCAGTGAGAAGAATGTTCCTTACATTGGTGATCAGTGAGAAGAATGTCCCTTACATTGGTGATCAGTGGGAAGAATGTTCCTTACATTGGTGATCAGTGAGAAGAATGTTCCTTACATTGGTGATCAGTGAGAAGAATGTCCCTTACATTGGTGATCAGTGAGAAGAATGTTCCTTACATTGGTGATCAGTGAGAAGAATGTCCCTTACATTGGTGATCAGTGAGAAGAATGTCCCTTACATTGGTGATCAGTGGGAAGAATGTTCCTTACATTGGTGATCAGTGGGAAGAATGTTCCTTACATTGGTGATCAGTGGGAAGAATGTCCCTTACATTGGTGATCAGTGAGAAGAATGTCCCTTACATTGGTGATCAGTGGGAAGAACGTTCCTTACATTGGTGATCAGTGGGAAGAATGTCCCTTACATTGGTGATCAGTGGGAAGAACGTTCCTTACATTGGTGATCAGTGGGAAGAATGTCCCTTACATTGGTGATCAGTGGGAAGAATGTTCCTTACATTGGTGATCAGTGGGAAGAATGTCCCTTACATTGGTGATCAGTGGAAGAATGTCCCTTACATTGGTGATCAGTGAGAAGAATGTCCCTTACATTGGTGATCAGTGAGAAGAATGTCCCTTACATTGGTGATCAGTGAGAAGAATGTCCCTTACATTGGTAATCAGTGGGAAGAATGTCCCTTACATTGGTGATCAGTGAGAAGAATGCCCCTTACATTGGTGATTAGTGGGAAGAATGTTCCTTACATTGGTGATCAGTAAGAAGAATGTCCCTTACATTGGTGATCAGTGAGAAGAATGTCCCTTATATTGGTGATCAGTGGGAAGAATGTTCCTTACATTGGTGATCAGTGGGAAGAATGTCCCTTACATTGGTGATCAGTGAGAAGAATGTCCCTTACATTGGTGATCAGTGGGAAGAATGCTCCTTACATTGGTGATCAGTGGGAAGAATGTTTCTTACATTGGTGATCAGTGAGAAGAATGTCCCTTACATTGGTGATCAGTGGGAAGAATGCTCCTAACATTGGTGATCAGTGAGAAGAATGTCCCTTACATTGGTGATCAGTGGGAAGAATGCTCCTAACATTGGTGATCAGTGAGAAGAATGTTCCTTACATTGGTGATCAGTGAGAAGAATGTCCCTTACATTGGTGATCAGTGGGAAGAATGTTCCTTACATTGGTGATCAGTGGGAAGAATGCTCCTTACATTGGTGATCAGTGAGAAGAATGTCCCTTACATTGGTGATCAGTGAGAAGAATGTCCCTTACATTGGTGATCAGTGAGAAGAATGTTCCTTACATTGGTGATCAGTGAGAAGAATGTCCCTTACATTGGTGATCAGTGGGAAGAATGTTCCTTACATTGGTGATCAGTGGGAAGAATGCTCCTAACATTGGTGATCAGTGAGAAGAATGTTCCTTACATTGGTGATCAGTGAGAAGAATGCTCCTAACATTGGTGATCAGTGAGAAGAATGTCCCTTACATTGGTGATCAGTGGGAAGAATGCTCCTAACATTGGTGATCAGTGAGAAGAATGTTCCTTACATTGGTGATCAGTGAGAAGAATGTCCCTTACATTGGTGATCAGTGGGAAGAATGTTCCTTACATTGGTGATCAGTGGGAAGAATGCTCCAACCATTGGTGATCAGTGAGAAGAATGTCCCTTACATTGGTGATCAGTGAGAAGAATGACCCTTACATTGGTGATCAGTGAGAAGAATGTTCCTTACATTGGTGATCAGTGAGAAGAATGTCCCTTACATTGGTGATCAGTGGGAAGAATGTTCCTTACATTGGTGATCAGTGAGAAGAATGTTTCTTGCATTGGTGGTCAGTGAGAAGAATGCTCCTTACATTGGTGATCAGTGAGAAGAATGCTCCTAACATTGGTGATCAGTGAGAAGAATGTCCCTTACATTGGTGATCAGTGGGAAGAATGTTCCTTACATTGGTGATCAGTGAGAAGAATGTTCCTTACATTGGTGATCAGTGGGAAGAATGTTCCTTACATTGGTGATCAGTGAGAAGAATGTTCCTTACATTGGTGATCAGTGAGAAGAATGTCCCTTACATTGGTGATCAGTGAGAAGAATGTTCCTTACATTGGTGATCAGTGGGAAGAATGTTCCTTACATTGGTGATCAGTGAGAAGAATGCTCCTAACATTGGTGATCAGTGGGAAGAATGTCCCTTACATTGGTGATCAGTGAGAAGAATGTCCCTTACATTGGTGATCAGTGAGAAGAATGCTCCTAACATTGGTGATCAGTGAGAAGAATGTCTCTTACATTGGTGATCAGTGAGAAGAATGCTCCTTACATTGGTGATCAGTGAGAAGAATGTCCCTTACATTGGTGATCAGTGAGAAGAATGTCCCTTACATTGGTGATCAGTGAGAAGAATGTCCCTTACATTGGTGATCAGTGAGAAGAATGTCCCTTACATTGGTGATCAGTGGGGAGAATGTTCCTTACATTGGTGATCAGTGGGAAGAATGTTCCTTACATTGGTGATCAGTGAGAAGAATGTCCCTTACATTGGTGATCAGTGAGAAGAATGTCCCTTACATTGGTGATCAGTGGGGAGAATGTTCCTTACATTGGTGATCAGTGGGAAGAATGTTCCTTACATTGGTGATCAGTGAGAAGAATGTCCCTTACATTGGTGATCAGTGAGAAGAATGTCCCTTACATTGGTGATCAGTGAGAAGAATGTCCCTTACATTGGTGATCAGTGGGAAGAATGTCCCTTACATTGGTGATCAGTGGGAAGAATGTTCCTTACATTGGTGATCAGTGGGAAGAATGCTCCTTACATTGGTGATCAGTGGGAAGAATGTTCCTTACATTGGTGATCAGTGGGAAGAATGTTCCTTACATTGGTGATCAGTGAGAAGAATGTCTCTTACATTGGTGATCAGTGAGAAGAATGTCCCTTACATTGGTGATCAGTGGGGAGAATGTTCCTTACATTGGTGATCAGTGAGAAGAATGTCTCTTACATTGGTGATCAGTGAGAAGAATGCTCCTTACATTGGTGATCAGTGGGAAGAATGTTCCTTACATTGGTGATCAGTGGGACGAATGTCCCTTACATTGGTGATCAGTGAGAAGAATGTCCCTTACATTGGTGATCAGTGAGAAGAATGTCCCTTACATTGGTGATCAGTGGGAAGAATGTCCCTTACATTGGTGATCAGTGGGAAGAATGTTCCTTACATTGGTGATCAGTGAGAAGAATGTCCCTTACATTGGTGATCAGTGGGGAGAATGTTCCTTACATTGGTGATCAGTGGGAAGAATGTTCCTTACATTGGTGATCAGTGAGAAGAATGTTCCTTACATTGGTGATCAGTGGGAGGAATGTCCCTTACATTGGTGATCAGTGAGAAGAATGTCCCTTACATTGGTGATCAGTGGGAAGAATGTTCCTTACATTGGTGATCAGTGAGAAGAATGTTCCTTACATTGGTGATCAGTGAGAAGAACGTTCCTTACATTGGTGATCAGTGAGAACAATGTTCCTTACATTGGTGATCAGTGAGAAGAATGTCCCTTACATTGGTGATCAGTGAGAAGAATGTCCCTTACATTGGTGATCAGTGAGAAGAATGTTCCTTACATTGGTGATCAGTGGGAAGAATGTTCCTTACATTGGTGATCAGTGGGAAGAATGTTCCTTACATTGGTGATCAGTGGGAAGAATGTCCCTTACATTGGTGATCAGTGGGAAGAATGTTCCTTACATTGGTGATCAGTGGGAAGAATGTTCCTTACATTGGTGATCAGTGAGAAGAATGTCCCTTACATTGGTAATCAGTGGGAAGAATGTCCCTTACATTGGTGATCAGTGAGAAGAATGCCCCTTACATTGGTGATTAGTGGGAAGAATGTTCCTTACATTGGTGATCAGTAAGAAGAATGTCCCTTACATTGGTGATCAGTGAGAAGAATGTCCCTTATATTGGTGATCAGTGGGAAGAATGTTCCTTACATTGGTGATCAGTGGGAAGAATGTTCCTTACATTGGTGATCAGTGGGAAGAATGTCCCTTACATTGGTGATCAGTGAGAAGAATGTCCCTTACATTGGTGATCAGTGGGAAGAATGCTCCTAACATTGGTGATCAGTGAGAAGAATGTTCCTTACATTGGTGATCAGTGGGAAGAATGCTCCTTACATTGGTGATCAGTGAGAAGAATGTCCCTTACATTGGTGATCAGTGGGAAGAATGCTCCAACCATTGGTGATCAGTGAGAAGAATGTCCCTTACATTGGTGATCAGTGGGAAGAATGTCCCTTACATTGGTGATCAGTGAGAAGAATGTTCCTTACATTGGTGATCAGTGAGAAGAATGTCCCTTACATTGGTGATCAGTGGGAAGAATGTTCCTTACATTGGTGATCAGTGGGAAGAATGCTCCTAACATTGGTGATCAGTGAGAAGAATGTTCCTTACATTGGTGATCAGTGAGAAGAATGCTCCTAACATTGGTGATCAGTGAGAAGAATGTCCCTTACATTGGTGATCAGTGGGAAGAATGCTCCTAACATTGGTGATCAGTGAGAAGAATGTTCCTTACATTGGTGATCAGTGAGAAGAATGTCCCTTACATTGGTGATCAGTGGGGAGAATGTTCCTTACATTGGTGATCAGTGGGAAGAATGTTCCTTACATTGGTGATCAGTGAGAAGAATGTCCCTTACATTGGTGATCAGTGAGAAGAATGTCCCTTACATTGGTGATCAGTGAGAAGAATGTCCCTTACATTGGTGATCAGTGGGAAGAATGTCCCTTACATTGGTGATCAGTGGGAAGAATGTTCCTTACATTGGTGATCAGTGGGAAGAATGTCCCTTACATTGGTGATCAGTGGGAAGAATGCTCCTTACATTGGTGATCAGTGGGAAGAATGTTCCTTACATTGGTGATCAGTGGGAAGAATGTTCCTTACATTGGTGATCAGTGAGAAGAATGTCTCTTACATTGGTGATCAGTGAGAAGAATGCTCCTTACATTGGTGATCAGTGGGAAGAATGTTCCTTACATTGGTGATCAGTGAGAAGAATGTCCCTTACATTGGTGATCAGTGAGAAGAATGTCCCTTACATTGGTGATCAGTGGGGAGAATGTTCCTTACATTGGTGATCAGTGGGAAGAATGTTCCTTACATTGGTGATCAGTGAGAAGAATGTTCCTTACATTGGTGATCAGTGGGAAGAATGTCCCTTACATTGGTGATCAGTGGGAAGAATGTCCCTTACATTGGTGATCAGTGGGGAGAATGTTCCTTACATTGGTGATCAGTGGGAAGAATGTTCCTTACATTGGTGATCAGTGAGAAGAATGTTCCTTACATTGGTGATCAGTGAGAAGAATGTTCCTTACATTGGTGATCAGTGAGAAGAATGTCCCTTACATTGGTGATCAGTGGGAAGAATGTTCCTTACATTGGTGATCAGTGAGAAGAATGTTCCTTACATTGGTGATCAGTGAGAAGAATGTCCCTTACATTGGTGATCAGTGGGAAGAATGTTCCTTACATTGGTGATCAGTGGGAAGAATGCTCTCTATATTTGTCTGATGGTCCCTATATGTAGGACATTTGGTCACACCACCAATGAACAGTCTTGCAATCCGCTTTGCTTACTGACTCTCCATAACGGTGTAACGGCCTTTAATATATACATTTTGGGTGAGGGTAAAGGAGGTCATTGAGTTCCATATTACCCGGGGCCCCAGGCTGGTTTCCTTTACTCCTAAAGAATGAATACTGTATTAATTATTACCTATTTAGAAGTCAGGCCTTAGACTCTCCACCAATCACCATGCAGCTGCTGCTCCCCACAATGAACTGCGAGGGGTTATTGAACTGATGAGTGCAGGAGAGCGCACCACGTGAAGGAGCCTACATGTCTAATGATGTGTCCCCCCCGTGATAAAAGAAAATGTATAGAACATGCATTCCATCCCTCACATTCCCATCGCACGGCTTCCCGCCAGATCATGTGATAGGACCGTGATGAGGAATGAATCGCGCTCTACACGGGATAAAACCTGATCAGTAAAAACACGAGGCTGGACAAATCCCAGGAGCCAAGTCGCCAAAGCACACAGGAAAATAAAGTCAAGGACCATGAGTGCCGACAAACGCCCAACTCAACCTTCTGTAAGAATTACTGGAATACACTTGGGCTGTGTATGCGGTAATACGTATTCTGTACTCATAGGCGTGCGCACAGGGTGTGCCCAGGCACACCCTAATCACTCTGTGCAGCACAGATTCCCCCTATTGCCCTGCTCCCCCCCCCCCATTTTCCCCACAGCACTGCCAGCTTTCCTCCTCTCCTCTCCCGCTGGCTGCTGTGGGCACACACAGGGGGATGGTATTGGATGAGGGGGGAAAGGGGTCAGTAAATATGTAGTTTACCGACCCCTTCCTTTTCTAAATTAACACAGTGAGTAATCAGTAGTGTGTTTTTGAGCTTTGGGGTGCACACCCTAATGCTATAGGCTGCGCACACCTACGTCTGTACCATTGGCAGGGGTGGACTGACCATTCGGGCCCTCGGGCACGGTCAGCCTCAGTAAAACCAGGGACAGTATTTAAAAATCTGTGTTTTTTTTAAAAATCACAAGATTATAGCTGCCTCACCTCTCCAATACCTTTTCAGTGTGTGTATGTATATTCTGTGTGTGTGTATACTGTGTGTATACTGTGTATGTATACTGAGTGTATTCTGTGTATGTATACTGTATGTGTGTGTGTATACTGTGTGGCCCCATAATCTCCTATTTCCCGGGGGCCCTATTAGGTGTCAGTCCGCCCCTGACTATTCTGTCAGGGGCGGATCCTGTGTCTCCGTGCACCCCCACCTCCCGCGTTTGCAGGCCTAAGCTTCCTTCTGTGATCCGTTGGCATTACAAGTAAAACAGCAGTTTTACTGTAATGTGTTTTTCAATGTTTTCACTGCCATCTCCTTCCCTCTAATTAGAACCCCCAAACATTATATATATATATATATATATATATATATATATATATATATATATATATATATATATATATATATATATATTTTATTCTAACACCCTAGAGAATAAAATGGCGGTCGTTGCAATACTTTCTGTCACACCGTATTTGCGCAGCGGTCTTACAAGCGCACTTTTTTGGGGGGAAAAATACACTTTTTGAAATAAAAAAATAAGACAACAGTAAAGTTAGCCCAATTTTTTTTTATATTGTGAAAGATAATATTACGCCGAGTAAAATGATACCCAACATGTCACGCTTCAAAACGGCGTCCGCTCGTGGAATGGCGACAAACTTTTACTCTTTAAAATCTCCATAGGCAACGTTTACAAAATTCTACAGGTTGCATATTTTGAGTTACAGAGGAGATCTGGAGCTAGAATTATTGCTCTCGCTCTACCGATTGCGGCGATACCTCACATGTGTGGTTCAAATACCGTTTACATATGCGGGCGCTACTCACTTATGTGTTCGCTTCTGCGCGCGAGCTCGGTGCGACAGACGCGTTTTCTGGCTACTAACTTTTTTTAGCTGGCTCCTAGATTCCAAGCAAATTTGTCAAACCCTGGATGGTCCCTTCCTGTTCCAGCATGACTGCGCACCTCAACCCGATAGAATACCTTTGGGGTGGGGCTGGGTCGCAGTGGCGACCCCTGCAACCCCTGTAGTTACACACCTGCCTTGTCCCCCCCTCCTAATTAATTACTGTGGCACATATGCATATGTGCCAAAGGGCTCTTCTTGGCCTTCGGGTCCCAGTAGAGCCCCACGGCACGTCTGCGCAGGACTCACGCATGTGTGCAGATATACAACAGGGCTCTGCGACCTGAAGCCCCCCGTGGCACATCTGTAGAGGAAGGGAGGTGAACATCATTCATATCCAAATCTGTGAGAGGAAGGTGGAAGAAGGCGGGGGAAATGCATTTAATCAGTGGCGGCTGGTGCTCAAAATTTTGGGGGGGGGGCGCAAACGAAAAAAAAAAATGCAGCTTCACTGTGCCCATCAAATGCAGCCACTGTGCCATCAATTGTCACCACTGTGCCATGCCATCAAACGCAGCCACTGTGCCATGCCATCAAACGCAGCCACTGTGCCATCAATTGTCACCACTGTGCCATGCAACGCAGCCACTGTGCCATCAATTGTCACCACTGTGCCATGCCATCAAATGCAGTCACTATGCCATCAAACGCAGTCACTGTGCCATGCCATCAAACGCAGTCACTGTGCCATGCCATCAAACACAGCCACTGTGCCATCAATTGTCACCACTGTGCCATGCCATCAAACACAGCCACTGTGCCCCTCAATTGTCGCCACTGTGCCAATTGTCGCCAGTGTGCCAATTGTCACCAATGTGCCCTTTAATTGTCGCCACTGTGCCCATTGTTGCCACTGTGCATGTCACTGTGCCCTTTAATTTTTACCACTGTGCCCTTTGTCACCACTGTGCCCTTTGTCACCACTGTGCCTTTTGTCGCCACTGTGCCCGTTGATGCCACTGTGCCCTTTGTCGCCTCTGTGCCCATTGTCGCCGCTGTGCTCTGTAAAATGCACTTACCTTACTCCTTCCACGTCCCTCGATGTCCTCTTCTCCCGCCTTGGTGGCGCTTCAGCCAATCAGGTTACCGATAACCAGAATCGGGGAACCTGATTGGCTGAGACGGCTGTCGGTCTTATCCAAGGGACGCACCCCCCGTGCGTTCTGAGGATAAGACATCCGGGAGCCGAGGGCTGTACTCGGAAAGCCTATCAGAGTGGCTCTGATAGGCACTTACGCACAGCCAACCAGCTGCCGTTATTCAGGTGGCCGGCGCTCAAGTTCGGGCCATCTGAATAGACCAGCGGCAGCTGGCAACAATAACATACATTCATGCAATGTAATGAATGTATGTTATTAGACTCAGTGGCGGGCGAGAGCCAGAGGGGGCGGCGCTCCAGCGCCCTCTATGGACGAACCGCCACTGCATTTAACATTATAGAACTTTCTGTATTAAAGAATGTAAAGCAGTCCGGCTGCATATACTGTAATACATTAGCTGCTCTTTTAGGTATTTTCTTACTCGCAACAAGGGTGAAAATACCCGGTGCTGGCAGCCCATTGAAGAGTCTGGCTCCTGCTCTCACATAGGTCTCCAGCCATACAACACGATACTTCCCCCCTACACTCCACTTTGATCCAATCAGCATGACTGCTGCAGGGGTGTGAGCCTTGTTGATTGATGCAGAGTTCAGGGGGCGTGTCAGACCGCCGAAGACCCAATACCCTGCAATATACACTCACCGCCCACTTTATTAGCCACACCTGTTTAATATCTTGGTAACACAAATTGCTAATCAGCCAATCCCATGGCAGCAACTCAATGCATTTAAGCATCTAGAGTTGGTGAAGACAACTTGCTGAAGTTCAAATCCGAACATCAGAATGGGGAAGAGATGGCATATAAGTGACTTTGAACGTGGCATGGTTGTTGGTGCCAGAAGGGCTGGTCTGAGTATTTCGAAAACTGCGGATCTACTGGGATTGTCACGCACAATCATCTCTCGGGTTTACAGAGAATGGTCTGAAAAAGAGAAAATATCCAGTGAGAGGCAGTTGTGTGGAGGCAAATGCCTTGTTGGTGTGAGAGGAGAATGGGTAGATGATAGAAAGGCAACAGTAACTCAAATAACCCCTCCATACCTCCAAATTACCTTCTACCCCTTAACCACTTAAGGACCCCTTCACGCCGATATACGTCGGCAGAATGGCACGGCTGGGCACAAGCACGTACCTGTACTTCCTCTTTAAGTGCCCAGCCGTGGGCTCGTGACCCGGTCCGAAGCTCCGTGACCGAGCCGGCGGGAGCCGCGGACCCGATCGCCGCCGGTGTCCCGCAATCGATCACCGGAGCTGAAGAAAGGGGAGAGGTGAGTGTAAACACACCTTCCCCGTTCTTCATTGTGGCAGTGTCAGTGATCATCTGTTCCCTGATATAGGGAAAGGCGATCACTGACATCACATGTCCAGCTCCGCCCCCCTACAGTTAGAAACACATAGGAGGTCACACTTAACCCCTTCAGCGCCCCCTAGTGGTTAACTCCTAAACTGCAATTGTCATTTTCACAGAAAACAATGCATTTTTATAGCACTTTTCGCTGTGAAAATGACAATGGTCCCAAAAATGTGTCAAAATTGTCCGATGTGTCCGCCATAATGTCACAGTCACAAAAAAAACACTGATCGCCGCCATTAGTAGTAAAAAAAAAAATTATTAATAAAAATGCAATAAAACTATCCCCTATTTTGTAAACACTATGGCCCGGATTCACGTAGCACTTATGCCGACGTATATCCAGATACGCCGCGTAAGTCTATATATGCACCGTCGAATCTGTGCGTCGTGCCCACAGAACTAGATACGCCTGAAAATAGGCTTCCTATGACCGACGTAACTTTCCTACGCCGTCGTATCGTAAGAGCATATTTACGCTGGCCGCAAGGGGCCCTCCCATTGATTTACGATTCGAATATGCAAATGAGTGAGATACGCCGATTCACAAACGTACTTGAGCCCGGCGCATTAGGATACGTGGTTTACGTAAGGCTTACGTCCGGCGTATAGTTATTCCCCAATCTATGAGGCTCAACTCATGCAAAGTTATGGACCTGGGAACAGCCGTCGTATTTTACGTTGTTTATGTAGTAGTACGTGAATAGGGCTGGGCGTAGGTTACGTTCACGTCGTAGGCAGTGATTCGACGTATCTTAGGGAGTATTTCCGACGTGATTCTGAGCATGCGCACTGGGTTGCGTCCACGGGACGGCGCATGCGCCGTTCGTTCGGCCCATCATTTGCATGGGGTCACGCTTCATTTAAATGGATCACGCCCACTTCCACCTACTTTGAATTAGGCCGGCTTACGCCTACGAATTTACGTTACGCTGGCGCAACGTAGGGAGCAAGTGCTTTGTGAATACTGTGCTCGCCGCTCTGCGCTACGTCGGCGTTGCGTATATTCGATACGCTACGCCGGCATAACTATGTGCCGCTCTCTCTGAATCCGGGCCTATAAATTTTGCGAAAACCAATCGATAAACGCTTTTTGCAATTTTCTTTACCAAAAATAGGTAGAAGAATACGTATCGGCCTAAACTGAGGAAATGTTTTTTTTATATATTTTTGGGGGATCTTTATTATAGCAAAAAGTAAAAAATATAGAATTTTTTTCAAAATTGTCGCTCTATGTTTATAGCGCAAAAAATAAAAACCGCAGAGGTGATTAAATCCTACCAAAAGAAAGCTCTATTTGTGGGAAAAAAAGGACGCCAATTTTGTTTGGGAGCCACGTCGCACGACCGCGCAATTGTCAGTTAAAGCGACGCAGTGCCGAATCGCAAAAACTGGACAGGTCCTTTACCTGCATAATGGTCCGGGTCTTAAGTGGTTAAACACCCCAACTCGCCTTCTATCCACTTCCCACCTCAAATTCACCTTCTACCCCTCATTTCTAATTCAACTTCTACAACCTTAAGAGCCTCCAGCTCACATTTCACAACTTTACTCTCCACACATCCCGTTCACCTTTTATCCTCTTCCCTGCTTCAGATTCACCTTTTATTGCTGCCCCCTCGTTTAATTCATCTCTGCTCTCCAGGGGACATTTATCAATTTTGGTGCACAGCTGTGGCAAGGCTTAACAGGAACACTGAGATCAGATCATAAGATAGTTATAGTATAAGGCCTCGTACACACGACAGAGGAACTCGACGTGCTTGGCACGTCGAGTTCCTCGTCGAGTTTTGGGATGAAGCCGCCGAGGAGCTCGGCGGGCCGGCTTCTCCCATAGAAGAACGAGGACAACGAGAAAATAGAGAACATGTTCTCTATTTTCTCGTCGAGTTCCTCGGCGGCTCCATCGAGCCAAAACTGTACAGACGACAGAGATTCTCGGCAGAATCCGGGTTTTGACCGAGTTTCTCGGTGAATTCTGCCGAGAATCTCTGTCGTGTGTACGAGGCCTAAGACTTTGGCTGCTCTAAAATAACATTGGAACTGAATGATACCTGACCCTGACCACTTCTGCATTGTGCATCTGTTGGGAATGAAAGTCTTAGGCCTCGTACAGACGAGGGGAGATTCCTCCTCAGGATTTTGATCATCCACCATCACGGTCACATGTCGCGCCGTTGCCGCGACGATGACGCGGCGACGTGCGCGACGCTGGAAGGTAAGTACTTCCACGCATGCGTTGAATCATTACGACGCATGCGAGGGAGGGGAGCGGACGGATTGATCCGGTTAGTCTGTACAGACGACCGGATCAATCCGCTGGACACGATTCAAGCGGATAGATTTCTTAGCATGCTAAGAAATTTCTATCCGCTTGGAATCGATCGGCGGGACGAATCTCCGCGGATAAATATCCGCTAGGCCGTACAGACGACCGGATTTGTCCGCTGGAACTGATCCGCGGATCAATCCCAGCGGATAGATCCGGTCGTGTGTACGAGGCCTTACTCATCCCCAGTGCTAAATCTATCTTGGACCTGTACATACTGGCCTGGGTTCACGTAGACCTGCGTATCTTTGTGCGGGCGTAACGTATCCTATTTACGTTTTATTCTCAAACCAGTTGCGGCGGCGTAGCGTAAATAGGCCGGCGTAAGCCCGTCTAATTCAAATGTGGTAGATATGGGCGTGTGTTATGTAAATTTAATGTGACCCCACATAAATGACGCTTTTTACGAACGGCGCATGCGCCGTCCGTGAAAGTATCCCAGTGCGCATGCTCCAAATTAACCAATGCTTTCGACGTGAAGGTAAATGACGCCCAGCCCTATTCGCGAATGACTTACGCAAACAACGTAAAATTTTCAAAATTCGACGTGGGAACGACGTTCATACTTAACATTGGTAAGCCTCATGCATGCCTCATATAGCAGGGGTAACTTTACGCCGGGAAAAGCCTAACGTAAACGGCGTATCTGTACCGCGTCGGCTGGGCGTACGTTCGTGAATCGGCGTATCTAGCTGATTTACATATTTCTAGGCATAAATCAGCGTACACGCCCCTAGCGGCCAGCGTAAATATGCAGTTAAGATCCGACGGCGTAAGAGACTTACGCCGGTCGGATACGCCGGCGTAACTCATACGAGAATCCGGGCCACAGTATCTATCTCAGTTGGCTTCCAAGGATTATTGACATGGGGGGTCACAAGACGACAAAACATTTGCTTTATCATTTTTCCCCACTCTGAAAATGATCATACCAGCATATTGCATGTAGCATTGCTCATTGTGGTGCACCGCACCTACCGTACTTGTCCATTGAGGTGCCATTATATATAAACATCACTGCAACACGCTACACTCACCGCCACTTTATTAGGTACACCTGTTCAATTGCTTGGTAACACAAATTGTTAACCAGCCAATCCCATGGCAGCAACTCAATGCATTTAGGTATATGGATGTGGTGAAGACAACTTGCTCGGTTCAAACTGAGCATCAAAATGGGGAAGAAAGGGGATTGAAGGGACTTTGGACTTGGCATGGTTGTTGGTGCCAGACGGGTCTGGTCTGAGTATTTCTGGGATTTTCACACACAATCATCTCTCGGGTTTACAGAGAATGATGGGGGAAAGAGAAAATATCCAGTGAGCGGAAGTTGTGTGGAGGAAAATGCCTTGTTGAGGTCATAGGAGAATGGGCAGGCTGGTTCCAGATGATAGAAAGTCAACAGTAACTCATATAATCACTCGTTACATCCAAGGTATACAGAATACCATCTCTGAACGCATAACACATCCAACCTTGAAGCAGATGGGCTACAGCAGCAGAAGACCACACCGGGTGCCGCTCCTATCAGCTAAGAACAGGAAACTGAGTCTACAATTGCCACAGGATCACCGAAATTGGACAAAAGAAGATTGGAAAAACATTGTCTGGTCTGATGAGGGGTCCATCCTGCCTTGTATCACTGAGTCAGGCTGGTGGTGGGGGTGCAATGGTGGGGGGAATGGGGGAGGGGATATTTTTTTGGCACACTTTGGGCCCCTTAGTACCAATTGAGCATCGTTTATACACCACGGCCTACCTGAGGATTGTTGCTGACCATGTCCATCCCTTTATGACTACAGTGTCCCCATCTTCTCATGGCTCCTCCCAGCAGGATAATGTCACCATGTCACAAAGATCCAATCATCTCACCACTGGACAATGAGGTCACTGCCCTCCAATCATCTCACCACTGGACAATGAGGTCCCTGCCCTCCAATCATCTCACCACTGGACAATGAGGTCCCTGTCCTCCAATCATCTCACCACTGGACAATGAGGTCCCTGTCCTCCAATCATCTCACCACTGGACAATGAGGTCCCTGTCCTCCAATCATCTCACCACTGGACAATGAGGTCCCTGTCCTCCAATGGCCTCCACACTCACCACATCTCATCCAATAGATAGAGCATCATGGATGTGAAGCCCACAAATCTGCAGCAACTGTGTGATGTCATCATGTGATGTCACTATGGAGGAAAATCTCTGAAGAACGTTTCCAACACCTTGTTGTATCTATTCCACCAAGAATGAAGGCCAAAGGGGGTCCAACCCGGGGCTAGCAAGCAGGGCCATCTTAATAGCATCATGGGCCCCTGAGAAAAGTAATGCTCTGGGGCCCCTACAATGATGACAGTGCAGGTAAACAGACATTAAGTAGGTAGGAGGCAGACTGCCTCCCCTTTGTACCTATCACTCTCAGTGCCATCATGGGGCCCCCAATTTTGGGGCAGCGTGAGCTCAAGGATCAGCTGCTTTGGGGAAAGTGCAGGGGCCCCCCTTGCAGCTGGGGCCCCTGGGCAGTGCCCAGGTGTGCCCTCTCATTAAGACAGCCCTGCTAGCAAGGTGTACCTAATAAAAGGTCCGGTGAGTGTGTATTAGGAAGGTGTACCTAATAAAGTTTTATACTTTAGATTCAGTAAGAATTTATGCTGCATTTATGTGCTCTAAAAATAATTTTTGGGTATTTTTATTGAAAATTTAATTTAGAAAAAAAAACGTGCAGTATCACGGGACCCACGAGAGCCACGTCCATTTTTCTGACGCACGTGTCTCCGAAAGGCGACAGGAGAAGCACGCCGCGTTCAGGAGGCGTTCCCCCTAATTTTTTTCACGTGTTGGAAACTTTGGAACTACTTCCATTAATTCGCTGATTTCACCGGCGTCCTTTTCTGTGGTGGTGAGGCGCTGAGGCGGTGAGGTGGGGGGGGGGGGTGCAAACATAGTAGGAAATATTTTCTTTTCTTGAGGCAGCAGTCATGGATGGAAAATTAGCAGAGTAGGTAATACAAAGTGATTAGATGTCTCCCCTCCCCCACTCCTGGCTTCCTGTGATCACTGATTAACCTGCGTCAGTGGTGATCACAGTATGGGGGCTGCCCACCGGCTTCGATGGAGAGACGCACTTGAGCACAGTGCCTTATAAATGCACACTTGCCTCTGAACTACAAACCCCCCCCCCCCATTCAGCCACCAGTTTGCAAATAAAAAACAAAAAAACATGCTATACTTAGCTGTGAGCCAATGAGAAGAGAGAGACCCGGGAAAGCCGTTGCTTTCATGAACATCGCTGGGTTGAGAGGGGGCTCAGGTAAGTATAAGGGGGGGGGAGCTGCACCCAGAAGCAGTGGTGACTGGTGCTCAAAATATTTGGGGGGGACGCAAATGAACTGAAAAATTCAAAAAAATACTAAAACAAAAACATTAATTGCAGCCTCACTGTGCCCATCATATGCAGCCACTGTGCCCATCAAATGCAGCCACTGTGCCCATCAAATGCAGCCACTGTGCCCATCAAATGCAGCCACTGTGCCCATCAATTGCAGCCTCTGTGCCCATCAATTGTAGTCACTGTGCCCATCAAATGCAGCCACTGTGCCCATTAATTGCAGCCTATGTGCCCATAATATGCAGCCAACTGCGCCCTACCAATTGCAGCCTCTGTGCCCATCATATGCAGCCACTGTGCCCCATAAATTGCAGCCTCTGCGCCCATAATATGCAGCCAACTGTGCCCATCATATGCAGCCTCTGTGTCCATCATATCCAGACTCTGTGATCATCAAATGCAGCCACTGTGCCCAGCAAATGAAGCCAACTGTACCCCATCAATTGCAGCCTCTGTGCCCATCATATGCAGCCTCTGTGCCCATCAAATGCAGCCACTGTGCCCATCAATTGCAGCCACTGTGCCCATCAAATGCCGCCACTGTGCCCATCAAATGCACCCACTGTGCCCATCAATTGCAGCCACTGTGCCCATCATATGCAGCCACTGTGCTCATCAAATGCAGCCACTGTGCCCATCATATGCAGCCACTGTGCCCATCAAATGCAGCCTCTGTGCCCATCAATTGCAGCCACTGTGCCCATAATATGCAGCCACTGTGCTCATCAAATGCAGCCACTGTGCCCATCATATGCAGCCACTGTGCCCATCATATGCAGCCACTGTGCCCATCATAGGCAGACACTGTGCCCATCAAATGCAGCCACTGTGCCCATCAATTGCAGCCACTGTGCCCATCATATGCAGCCACTGTGCTCATCAAATGCAGCCACTGTGCCCATCATATGCAGCCACTGTGCCCATCATATGCAGCCACTGTGCCCATCATAGGCAGACACTGTGCCCATCAAATGCAGCCACTGTGCCCATCAATTGCAGCCACTGTGCCCATCATATGCAGCCACTGTGCTCATCAAATGCAGCCACTGTGCCCATCATATGCAGCCAACTGTGCCCATTAAATGCAGCTAACTGTGCCCATCATATGCAGCCTCTGTGTCTATCATATGCAGCTTCTGTGCCCATCAAATGCAGCCACTGTGCCCAGCAAATTAAGCCAAATGTGCCCAATCTTTTGCAGCCTTTGTGCCCATCATATGCAGCCTCTGTGCCCATCATATGCAGCCACTGTGCCCATCATATCCAGCCTCTGTGCCCATCAAATGCAGCCACTGTGCCCATCATATGCAGCCAACTGTGGCCCATCAATTGCAGCCTATGTGCCCATAATATGCAGCCAACTGTGCCCACCCGCTGTCTTCCTGGCACTTAACCCTTCGTGGTGGGTGTGTCAGGCAGCAGGCAGGGGCGTCCCTAGGGGGGGCCAGAGGGGGCCCTGACCCCCCCAACATTTTTTTTTTTTTGTGCAATTTTTGTATTGTGTTGCTTAGCAGCAGTGGACCCTTCTCTGATATGCTGATCGGGATGCAATCCAGGTGATGCTCCTAGTCAAATCCTAGTCATAAATATCAGAGATTTTATTGATCAAAGCCCACACTTTACAGGCATAGAGCCCACATGGCTGCGGAACATACGTTTGATTATATATATATATATATATATATATGTGGTTGTACTCTTGATGCTAATAATTACTGTGTTTATTAGATCTGACTGGGAGCATCACCTGGATCACATCCCGATCAGCATGTCAACAGACAAGGTTATACAGCATTACTGCTGCTAGATGACCAGCTGGGGGCTCAGCTCTCTATAACCAATAGTGCCAGCCTTCCCCTGCATGCATCCATAATGTCACCAGCACTAGGTCCTAATAGACTGCCGCCGCTGCCAAGGAGACAGATGCCAGACCAGCGCTGTAAATAGCAGGGACAGGACAGCTGGGGATCCCGACTGTGGCAGAACACCAGGGCCCGGTGGCAAGACAACCTTTGCAACACTGATAGTTCTCCCACTGCTTTGGACCCTTATGTTTTCCTGGTGTGCTGGTGACATTTATCTGTTGTTTTCTGCCACCCTGGGGGGCCCCAGTATAGTAGGAAGGGAGCTCACTGCAGAACATATGAAAGGGCCCATAGTGGGATCGTAGTAAAGGGCCCCAGGATATATATATATATATATATATATATATATATATAATTGCATTTTATAGTTGGCCCCCTTACTTTTGTCCCTGTCCCCCCATGTGCCCCCCCTAAATATGAAAGCTGGAGACACCACTGGCAGCAGGTGAGGCGGTGAGCTGTGGGGTGGGTAGCACGGCGATGGCTCCTCCATGAGTGTCTTCTTCCTGTAGTTCTGCTAGGCGGCCAATGGGATCACCTCTGCCTTCAGCCAATCAGGTGCCCGGTATTACATCCATGCTTCCTGATTGGCTAGCTGTTTGCTCTGTGTTATCAAAGCAAATATTCATTTTCTTTGCTAATACACCTGGGTGCACTGCGAGCGCAATGGTTTGGATGCCTGAATAGGGGGTGGTTACAGCGGCCATGGATAGATTCATGCAATGCATGAATCTATCCATACTACACAGAGGGGGTGCTGGAGTGAGGGGGCGGCGCCTGTGCGCCCCTAATGGACGCACCACCACTGCACAAGGTTATTTACCTAAATGCATTCAGTAAGGTAGAAAACCTTGAGCCTTTACAACCACTTTAAGTGTTATCTAAAGCCAAAACTTCCTTTTTAGTTTTTGAACAGTTATCACCTATCAGCGCCCACCAGGGCTGCCAATCAGTGCCCATCAGTGCCTCATCATTAGTGCCACCTATCAGTGCTGCATATCCGTGTCACCTACCAGTGCATATCAGTGCCACCTATCAGCGCTGCCTATCAGTGCCACCTACCAGTGCAGCCTCATCAGTGCCTCCTGATCAGGGCCCACCAGTGCTACCTCATCAGTGCCCATCATTGCCACCTATCAGTGGCAATGATAAGGTGGCCCATCAGAGCCACCTTATCAGTGCCCATCAGTGCAGCCTCATCAGTGCCTCCTGATCAGTGCCCACCAGTGCTACCTCAACAGCGCCCATCATTGCCACCTATCAGTGCCGCCTTATCAGTGCACATCAGTGCCCATCAGTGCCACCTATTAGTGCTGCCTTATTAGTGCCTATCAGTGCAGCCTATCAGTGCCCATCGGTGCCGCCTTATTCGTTACTATCAGTGCCGGTGACTTGTCGTTAAGGTTCCCCTATCGAGATGGTTCCGCAGGCGCAATCCTTGCCGACGGAAATCTCCGAACCTCGGCCGGCATCCAGGCTCATTCTTTAACATCCCCGTGGATTGGAGGATGTTAAAAAAAGAGCCAGGAGGCCGAGCGAGCGGAGCGAGGACGTGAGGACCGACTGGCCACTTTCCTCAAATTCCACTTCGCCCTGGATGCCGGCCGAGGTTCGGAGATTTCCGTCGGCAAGGATTGCGCCTGCTCAGTCCTTACAGGAACCATCTTGATAGCCGGAGCCAGATCGTCAGATCACTGGCTCATCAGCGGACAGCACTGAAGGAGAAAAATTTCCTGTTTGCAAAAAAAAAATGTTTCTAAATTTTCTTTTTTGTTTGTTTAGCAAAAAAAAAATCAAAAGAAAGCTCTATTTGTGTAATTTTTTTTATAAAAATGTAATTTGGGAAAATCGTCGCACAATCGTGCAATTGTCATTCAAAGTGTGACAGCGCTGGAAGCTGAAAATTGTCCTGGCCAGGAAGGGGATGTAAAAGTGCCATTGAGCCCGCGATGCGAAAATCACAGCGAAACACGCGGCCGCGCGTCTGGGTTGGCGTTATTCACCATGGCACCCCAAACGTGGTGCGATTCCGATTGTCAAGTGACAGCGTCGCGCAGCACTCGCGGCAAAATGCACTTTCAAAAATTGTGCTGAGCGTTTCGCCTAAAAAAAAAAAAAGGAGCATAGTAATAGTAATCTCTCTTAGAAAATCGCAAAGCTGCGACATCCGTTCCCACAATGCAAAGTCTGACCGGGGGCACTGAACCGCGAGGCTGGGGCTGTGAACTTCTGATGGCGTGGAATCGGAGAGATATTTATTACGATGTTGTTGATTTTATGTGTTCCGGTTACTCCCTAGTTTACTATTGCATTGTATTTATAATTCGTTTGAGTTACAATGTATCGTATTGTAACTATTCAAGTGGTGTTTGTCTAACAGATTCCGTACACATTGGATTATTGTCAACACAGTGTGCAGATTACACTTGGCTGATTACTCCGCTGATTACTCCGCTTCAAGGCCCATTTACTTCTCTGCAGTCTGGTAACACATGTCAGGTAGGCTGAGTATTAACTTGTGTTGTATTAACCACTTAAGGACCGGACCAATATGCTGCTAAATGACCCAAGGGGTTTTTACAATTCGGCACTGCGTCGCTTTAACAGACAATTGCGCGGTCGTGCGACGTGGCTCCCAAACTAAATTGGCGTCCTTTTTTCCCCACAAATAGAGCTTTCTTTTGGTGGTATTTGATCACCTCTGCGGGTTTTATTTTTTGCGCTATAAACAAAAATAGAGCGACAATTTTAAAAAAAATGCAATATTTTTTACTTTTTACTATAATAAATATCCCCCAAAAAGATATATAAAAAAAAAATTTCCTCAGTTTAGGGCGATACGTATTCTTCTACCTATTTTTGGTAAAAAAAATCGCAATAAGCGTTTATCGATTGGTTTGCGCAAAATTTATAGCGTTTACAAAATAGGGGATAGTTTTTTTTGTTTTTTTTTACTACTACTAATGGCGGCGATCAGCGATTTTTTTCGTGACTGCGACATTATGGCGGACAGTTCGGGCAATTTTTACACATTTTTGGGACCATTGTCATTTTCACAGCAAAAAATGCATTTAAATTGCATTGTTTATTGTGAAAATGACAGTTGCAGTTTGGGAGTTAACCACAGGGGGCGCTGTAGGAGTTAGGGTTCACCTAGTGTGTGTTTACAACTGTAGGGGGGTGTGGCTGTAGGTCTGACGTCATCGATCGAGTCTCCCTATAAAAGGGATCACTCGATCGATGCAGCCGCCACAGTGAAGCACGGGGAAGCCGTGTTTACATACGGCTCTCCCCGTTCTTCAGCTCCGGGGAGCGATCGCGAGGGGGTGCCTAGAAACGAATAGCGGCGCCCTCGTCCCGGATCGCTCCCCGCGGGAATCCGATCGCCGCATGTAGCGGGGGGGGGGGTCCCGATCGGCCCCCCGACCCACGTCAGGTACGCCAATGTGCCTGTCCGTGCCATTCTGCCGACGTATATGTACATGCGGCAGTCTGGAAGTGGTTAAAGCCGCCCACTGAAAATAATGTGCTGCCAAATAACATGAACCACGTAACCGCAGGAGTGCGCAGCCTATTGCGTTAGGGTGTGCGCCCCAAAGTTCAAACACACGTCTGTGTGTATATATTTATATATGTATATATATATATATATATATATATATATATATATATATATATGTTGGCCCAGATTCAGAGAGCAGTTACGACGGCGTATCTCCGGATACGCCATCGTAACTCTGAGTGTGCGGGGTCGTATCCATGCGACTGATTCGTAGAATCAGTTACGCATAGATTTCCCTAAGATCCGACCAGCGTAAGTGTCTTACACCGTCGTATCTTAGGCTGCATATTTACGCTGGCCGCTAGGTGGCGTTTCCGTATAGTTACGCGAGGAATATGCAAATTAGGTAGATACACTGATTCAGAAACGTATGTCCGCCCGGCGCATTTTTTTTTTACGTCGTTTACGTTAGGCTTTTTCCAGCGTAAAGTTACCCCTGCTATATGAGGCGTTTCCTATGTTAAGTATGGACGTCGTTCCCGCGTCGAATTTTGAAAATGTTACGCCCTTTGCGTAAGTCGTTCGCGAATAGGGCTGTACATAAGTTACATTCACGTCTAAAGCATTGACGATTTGCGGCGTAATTTCGAGCATGCGCACTGGGATTCTTTTATGAACGGCGAATGCGCCGTTCGTAAAAAAAGTAAAATACGTGGGGTCACAATTAATTTAAATAAAGCACGCCCCCAAATCATCCACATTTGAATTAGGCGGGCTTACGCCGGACCACATACGTTACGCCGCTGTAACTTAGGGCGCAAGTTCTTTCTGAATACGGAACTTGCTCCCTAATTTACGGCAGCGGCGTAACGTATCTGAGATACGTATCTGAGATACGTTACGCCCGCCGATAGATACACCATTGTATCTGAATCCGGGCCATTATATGTATATATACACACACAGTGGAACCTCGAATTGCGAGTAACGCGGTTAACGAGCATTCGCAATACGAGCAATTATTAAAAAAAAAAATCCTGACTCAGTTTGCGAGAGTTTGCAGGATCCAAGCCTTTGCGGTGTGCAGTACTGCATTTGGCCATAGGTGCGGGGGGCGCTGGAAGCGAACTGAGCTGTTCGGAAATACTTAGAAAACACTCCATTCTCGAGTGTTTTCGAGCCTTTCCAATGGGTTTCTGAATGCAGCTGAACGGTCTCTGAGTATTTCAGAGTCTCTCTGGCCCCCCCACCACCTCTGGCCACATGCGGTATTGCATGCCATAGAAGTCAACGTGGAACAAATTATTTTCGTTTCCATTGACTTCTATGGAGGAAACTCACTCGGCTACTGCGCCCCCGTACCTCAGGCCAAATGAGGTACTGCAGGCCAATGTTCGGCTCCTGCGCCCCCGTACCTCAGGCCAAATGAGGTACTGCAGCCCTATTTTCGGCTCTGCTCGGGTTCTGCGCCCCCATACCTCAGGCCAAATGAGGTACTGCAGGCCTATTTAGCTTGAATTCTGCTCGTCTTGCGAGTCAACACTCGAAAACTGAGTCAGAATTAAAAAAAGTCAATGGAAACGAAAATAATTAGTTCCCCATTGACTTCAATGGGGAAACTCGCTTTGATAGGCGAGTACCTTGGATTACAAGCATTCTCCTGGAATGGATTATGCTGGTAATCCAAGGTTCCACTGTATATATATATATATATATATATATATATATATATATATATATATATATATATATATATATATATATATATATATATATATATATATATATATATATACATTGGAACCTCTGCATAATCCATTCCAGGAGAATGTTCGTAATCCAAAGTACCCGCCTATCAAAGCGAGTTTCCCCATTGAAGTCAATGGGGAACTAATTATTTTCGTTTCCATTGACTTCTATGGATGAAACTCGCTTTGATATGCAAGTGCTTTGGATTACAAGCATTCTCCTGGATGAATTATGCTGTTAATCCAAGGTTCCACTGTGTATGTGTGTATATATATATATATATATATATATATATACACACACATAAATATATATATATATATATATATATATATATATATGTATATACAGTGGAACCTTGGTTTAAGAGTAACTTGAATTGAGAGCGTTTTGATTTGCAGGCAACTTTTCTTTTTTAATTCGGACTCAGTTTGCAAGTGTTGACTCGCAAGACGAGCAGAATTCAAGCTAAATGCAGTACCTCATTTGGCCTGAGGTACGGGGGCGCAGAACCCGAGCAGAGCCGAAAATAGGGCTGCAGTGCCTCATTTGGCCTGAGGTACGGGCGCGCAGTAGCCGAGCGGAAGTGTCCTCGGGTCTTTTCGGGCATTCTCTGGCGCCCCCCACCTCTGGCCGCATTCGGTATTGCATCCCGTCAAAGTCAATGCGGAACAAATTATTTTCATTTCCATTGACTTCAATGGGAAAACGCGCTTTGATATGCGAGTACTTTGGATTACGAGCATTCTCCTGGAACGGATTAGGCTCATAATCCGAGGTTCAACTGTACAGTGGAACCTCATCATAATCCGTTCCAGGAGAATGCTCGTAATCCAAAGTACTCGCATATCAAAGCGAGTTTCCCCATAGAAGTCAATGGAAACGAAAATAATTTGTTCCGCATTGACTTCAATGGCATACAATACCGCCAGAGGTGGCCAGAGGTGGGGGGGTGCCAGAGAGCCTCGGAAACACACGGAAAGGCCCGAGAGCTGCTCGGCTGAACTTGGAAAACCTTGAAAAGGCTCGGGGACGGAGTATTTCCAAGGGTTTCCCAGCATTTCCGAATGGCTCCGATTGGCTCTGTTTGGCTCCGGTGCCCCCCACCCCACACCAGGGCCAAACACGGTACTGCACATCGCTTTGGCCTAAATCCTGCTCGTTTTGCAAGACAACACTCGCAAACTGAGTTAGGATTTTTCTAAATACAGGGCTCATATTGTGAAACGCTCGATAACCGAGTTACTCGCAATACGAGGTTCCACTGTATATGTATGTATGTATATATATATAAAGATTATAGCAATGTGATGGGTTGTGTGACCATAAAATGTCCATCCACAAGTGGAAGCCTCCACAAGGGGATTAGAAGAAAAATCCAGCAGGAGCTCCAGAGTATAAAAGAGAAGAGAGGCGCCTCTAATGCCGCGCACACACGACCGTTTTTCATGTCACGCAAAAAAACGTTTTTTTTTTCGCCGTGATTTGTCGCGATTCCTCTCAAGCTTGCCTTGCCTACACACGTTCGTGAAAAAAAAGCCTCGGAGACGTACAACACGTACGACGGCACTATAAAGGGGAAGTTCCATTCGAATGGCGCCACCCTTTGGGCGGCTTTTGCTAATTTCCCCGTCTCACAACTTGCTTCTGAGCATGCGTGTTTTTTCCCCCCTCGTTAAAGCCTACACACGACCATTTTTCACAACCAATTAAAAAAATTGCATTTTTCTCGTCATGAAAAACAGTCGTGTGTACAAGTAAGTGTAGCAATATGGTTACATTTAATGAAGGTACAACATTTAGCAACTCACATGGTTGTTGATTAACTGGTTGCCGACCAGCCGCCGTTGTTTTACAGCGGCAGGTCGGCTCCCCTGCGCGAGAGCCCGTAGCTATACGTCGACTCTCGCGCAGGCCACTAGGGGCGCGTGCGCCCCCCACTCTCCCCCGACTCCCGTGCGCGCGCCCGTTGGGGCGCGATCGCCGCCGGGCACACGCGATCGCTCGTTACAGAGCGGGGACCGGGAGCTGTGTGTGTAAACCACCAAAAAGAACGATCAAGTGGCGGAACCGCTCGTAATGATCATTCTTATGGTGCGTAGAATCGCCGCCGGCAAATAATGATATCTGAATGATGCCTCTAGCTGCACCCATCATTCAGATATCCCCCCACAAAGCCCAGGACGTCATATGACGTCCACCTAGGATGGGAGATTCCATCTGTGGACGTCATATGACTATGGGCCGGTATTGAAGTGGTTAAAGGGGTTGTAAACCCTCCTGTTTTTTCACCTTAATGCACCCCCCCCCCTTTTACTTACCTGAGCCCCCGTATTTCCCTCGGCGGGGACAAGCTGTCCATCTCTGTATGGGGTTCTCGGCTCTTAATTGGATACATTACTAGCAGCGTAGAAGTTCCGCCGCCGTCAATCAAATCAAATTTTGCGGGCACTGGGGGGCGGAGCCAAGTCCGGCATTCGTGTCTATAGATGTCAAATGCTGGACTCGGGTGCGTGCGCGCAAGGTAACCCCCCCCAGGAGAGCGCTTCTCCGAGGCGGTTATCTGATGCGAGGAGGAGCCGCGAGAATTGGGATGTCATAAACGGTAGTGCAATGTCTATAATGTGCGTTGCTGTGCTTGTTAACGCAACACAAAGATATCAAAGGGCTCTGAATGACATCCAGGGCCGCCATCAGGGGGGTACAGGCAGTACACCTATAAGGGGCCCGGAGGTCCCCAGGGGCCCGAATGGCAACCCCCTTTAAAAATATATATATATATATATATATATATATATATATATATATTTTTTTTTTAATTAAAGGGCTCAGAGGTCCCCAGGGCCCCATGTTACAAACCCTCTTTTTTTATAAATGTTTATTTTTGTTTATATATTTTTTTATTAAAGGGCCCAGAGGTCCCCAGGGCCCTGGATGGCAACCCCCCTTTTCTTTTTTTTTTAAATGTTTATTTTATTTTTTTGGATATATTTTTTTTATTTATTTTTTATTAAAGGGCCCAGAGGTTTATTTTTTTTATTTTTATTAAAGGGCCCAGAGGTCCCGGATGACAACCCCCTTTTTTTTAAATTTATTTTTATATGTATACCTACATTTTCATATATATATATATATATATATATATATATATATATATATATATGTAAAAAATTATTAAAGGGCCCAGAGGTCCCCAGATGGCAACCCCTCTTTTTAAAAATAAATAAATATATAGCCCCGGATGGCTACCCCCCCCCCCTTTTTTTATATATATTTTTCTTTATTTCTTATTTTTCTGGCAAAGGGCCCCCCCACTTCTCAATTTCAGGCGGCAGGGGGCCCATGCCTGAAGCTGTGTAAGGGGCCCCATAATTCCTGATGGCGGCCCTGATGACATCACTGAAATATAAATGTTTCTTCTTAAAGAAAAGATACATTGTATCGGCCATCCTGCTTCATGTTTCATCTTTCTCCTTTATAACATGGAGACTGTTCCCACCTCGGTCCTCCCTCAACGCTCAGAATCTCATTCATTCCATCGACATCCCATCGTGGTCGGCCTTTCGAAAGGGTTAAATGTTAATTTTTCCACCATTGGATCGTTTATAACTAATCACGGGCAGCAAATGTGTAAATTCGCCCTTATCTGTGGCATCTCTCTCTCTCTCTCTTTTTTTTTTTCCGATGGCTCGGTAAACTCGGCTAAGCTGTTTTGCTTTTTTTTTGCTTTCACGCTCCTGTCCTTGCATTTTTCCAGTCCAATTAGGTTATTACTAAAGACTAAATGAGGCATGGAGCCTCTGAAAGTCACACCGTCACCCAGCGACGGCCACCGGGCTGGGATTGGTGAGGGGGCAGCCGGGCGTGACGGAGAGTCAACTTTCCTTTCCTTGTAACCGCCCTCTGCCAGAGAATCACCTTCACATTCTTCCAGCTCAACTCCGGATAGATTTTGCCTTCTCTGGTTCCTCCCCCTCCCCCAACAGCAACATCAAATCTTTCTGATTTCTTTACGCACCTAGTTTTAGACCCAGTGACGTCATCAACGGGTCTCTGAGCTTCTCTGTGCAATGCAGGCAGATTGTGGCTGGTGGGAGGGGCTGACAGGGCGCTGTACATAGCTTCCTGAGCAGGACCAATCCTAGGGTCACAGACGCCTGGGTGCAGAAATATTTCTGGTGCCCCCCACATGGGCGTGGCCATCTTACCAACTCCTCCCCTTTACAAATGTTTCTATGGCAACGACTCAAACGCAGAGATGCTCCCCTAACACAGACAAGGGCCCGGATTCAGCTAGAATTGCACTATTTTTACGGAGGCGCAGGGCAACGTTTTTGCCCTGCGCCCCCGCAATTTTTTTGCGCTGCCCTCGATTCACGGGGCAGAAGCTCCGTAAATTGCGCGGGCGCGCCGGCAAAATGCCCGGAGCAAGCGCGCGCAATTTAAATGATCCCGTAGGGGGCGGGAATCATTTAAATTAGGAGCGTTCCCGCGCCGATCGTAGAGCGCATGCTCAGTCGGGAAACTTTCCCGACGTGCATTGCGGCAAATGACGTCGCAAGGACGTCATTTGCTTCAAAGTGAACGTGAATGCGTCCAGCGCCATTCACGATTCACTTACGCAAACTACGTAAAATTCAAATTTCGCGACGCGGGAACGACGCGTATACGTAGGAGGGGCTGACAGGGCGCAAAAACCGCCATACGGAAACAACGTAAATTGCGTACGCAGGGCTCGCGCAACGTTGTGAATCGGTGTTAGTATGCAATTTGCATACTATACGCTGAGCACAACGGGAACGCCACCTAGCGGCCATCGCAAGAATGCAGCCTAAGATATGCAGGCATAAGAGCCTTATGCCGCGCAGATCTTAGGCTGCAGTCGGCATAACGAGGTTCCTGAATCAGGAGCATTCGTTACGCCGGGGCAAGTAAGCAATTGCGCTGTGTAACCTATGGTTACACAGGCGCAATTGCTTCTTGAATCCAGGCCACTGAGAACACGTCAGGCACAGACCACCCCCCCAGCGACATCACTGCACGGCTCTCTCCACACAGAGACAGCCGCTGCTTCACTCTCTTCCTCTGACAGGAGGAGGGACGTGGGACGGGCTTGGGCGGGAAACACAGTGGCGGCGGCGCTGACCGGCAGAGAGAGCCGACCTCTGGACACGGACAAGGAGAGGAGGAGGGAGGGGAGCACTCTGGTGCTTCAGTGCTTCCCACCTCTGTGGCGCCTGGGTGCACTGCATCCCACACACCTGCCTAGGATCAGCCCTGTTCCTGAGAACCTCACAGCACCCTGACTCCGTACTCCTCCCGAGAGCTCTCAGCCCTGATGAAAGCAGTGGGCAGGCTCTTGGGAGGAGTTATTCAAAATACAGCACTTTGATGGGTGGCTGTCCATCTGGAGGAGTGGGCGTTCCCAGGTAGGCTGTGTTTGCATGCAGACCAGTGGCGGTGCGTCTATAGAGGGCGCAGGAGCGCCGCCCCCTCTCTCCTGCACCCGTCAATCACCAATAGATAGATTCATGCAATGCAGGAATCTATCTATGGTCGCTGCTGCCGCCCACTATTCAGGTGTCCGGCCCCCTGTTGGGCGCCGGGCATCTGAATTACAGCGGTGGGGGTGTTTTGGAAGTGCCTGATTAGAGCCATCGGCTCCGATAGGCTTCCCGATTAGAGCCCGTTAAACAGCAGGCGCATTGCTGTGCGTTTGCCGTTTACACAGTGCTGTGTTAGGGAATCGAATAAATCGCTTGCCTAACACACTGACCCGCCTCTCAGCCAATCAGGTGCACCGGGTCTGGTTACCTGTCACCTTATTGGCTGCTGAAGCGGCAGACGCTGTGATTGGATGCCTATCAGGCATCCAAACATAGCGGAAGAGGATGGGAGAAGATATCGAGGGCTCGGAGGGAGCGTGGAGGACAGCGCTGACCCGAGACAGGCAAGTGCCGGGCGGGGGGGCACACTGGCAGCGTTTAATGGGGCAAACTGGTGGCAATTGATGGGGCAAACTGGCGGAAATTGATGGGGCAAACTGGAGGCAATTGATGTGTGCCCGATCACTAGCAGCAATTGATGGTTACAGTAGCTGCGTTTGATGGCACAGTGGTGGCAATTAATGGGCACAGTGGCTGCGTTTGATGGGCACAGTGGCTGCGTTTGATGGGCACAGTGGCTGCGCTTGATGGCACAGTAGCTGTTTTTGATGGGCACAGTGGCTGTGTTTGATGGGCACAGTAGCTGTGTTTGATGGGCACAGTGGCTGTGTTTGATGGGCACAGTAACTGTGTTTGATGGGCACAGTGGCTGTTTTTAATGGGCACAGTAGCTGAGTTTGATGGCACAATGGCTGCGTTTAATGGGCACAGTGGTGGCAATTGATGGGCACAGTGGCAGCAATTGATGGGCATAGTGGCTGCGTTTGATGCCACAGTGGCTGCGTTTAATGGGCACAGTGGTGACAATTGATGGCTACAGTGGCTGCGTTTAATGGCACAGTAGCTGTGTTTGATGGGCACAGTGGCTGCATTTGATAGCACAGTAACTACGTTTGATGGGCACAGTAGCTGTGTTTGATGGGCACAGTGGCTGCGTTTAATGGGCACAGTGGCTGCATTTGATGGGCACAGTAGCTGTGTTTGATGGGCACAGTGGCTGCATTTCATAGAACAGTAACTACGTTTGATGGGCACAGTGGCTGCGTTTAATGGTATTGATTTGTATTGTGACTGTACTGTCTTCCCTGATGTAAAGCGCTTCGCAAACTGTTGGCGCTATATAAATCCTGTTTAATAATAATAATATTAAAATTGCGTGAAAATCACTCAACAAAAATCGCAAGCGGCAACTCTTGTTGAATGTGAAGGGGGCCTAAGGCTAAAGTTCATCTCCTTGCTCCTCCTTCTATCGGAAGCGGCGTCCCAGCGGCGGTTGTTCGGCCAACCAGATGCTCTGAGATTGTTGAAGAGCCCTCTTGAGTTTCGATACATTTGTCTTCTTCTATGGGGTGTCACCAGAGATCAGTGATACAAAGTAGCCGTCCTCTCTCTCAAGTGCCCCTCTAATGGCTCCATTAAAATAATTTCTCCGCCAGGCTAATGGTGCATTTTTTTTCTATTGAACCCTTAAATGAGACGAAGCTTTCTTCGGGGCTGACGCACGGCGTTTCATTACCGCCGCGGCGGGGCCTGCGGCTCAGCGGTTGGCAGAAAGAGAGAGATTTACGGACCTGGAGCGATTCCACCTGCCGGGGCTTAATGGACGAGGGGAAAGCGGAGGCTGATGGGTCGCTGTTTACTTACAGCTCGGAGAGATAACTCGGCAACGCCAGCGGAAGACGCTAAAGTGATTTCAAGAGGGGGGGCAAGAGGGCGCACGCGGCGGACGCGGTGTTTGTTCTCGATGCCTTCTGAATAATTTATTACCGCTGATGCTTGTTTGTTCCCTGAATTCGGGAGGAGAGAGCGCTGGGCAGATGCCACTTACCCACCCGTGTAAATCAATTTCCCTGACGTCCTTTAAATTACGAGCCTCTTGCCCTCGCTGAACTCATTATCTGGCAATTCTGCGATTTCTTTTTTTTTTTTTCTGCGGAAATTGGCTTTTAATGGAAGGAATAGGCTATGAAACACGATACCGAGTCCTCTGGAAAAAGAAAAAGAAATCGCCAGCGAGGCCGCGCGCCATTGTGAGAGCGGGAAACGTGCTCCGATTTTCCGGAAGAAACACGAGCTGTGGGCTTCCTAATGAAATCCCGTTATGAGTGATAAAAGTCGCTTTCTCGTATTTTTAATGGCTTATGATGTTTTTCTGTAGAAGCTAATGGTGGAAACCTATCCCGTAATCAGGAGAGATTGGCTCAGACCCCCCACCGTAATCAGGAGAGATTGGTTCAGACCCCCCACCGTAATCAGGAGAGATTGGCTCAGACCCCCCACCGTAATCAGGAGAGATTGGCTCAGACCCCCCACCGTAATCAGGAGAGATTGGTTCAGACCCCCCACCGTAATCAGGAGAGATTGGCTCAGACCCCCCACCGTAATCAGGAGAGATTGGTTCAGACCCCCCGCTAAAAGGCAGCACTCAACAACCACAGAGAGAGACACAACAACAAAAATCCCAAACTACACATACTACTGGATAGGCTGCTTTCTTAGTGATGTCACCGCTCTCTAGTGAAGGGATAGGCTGCATTCTCAGTGATGTCACCGCTCTCTAGTGAAGGGATAGGCTGCATTCTCAGTGATGTCACCGATCTCTAGTGAATAGATAGGCTGCATTCTCAGTGATGTCACCGGTCTCTAGTGAATGGATAGGCTGCATTCTCAGTGATGTCACTGGTCTCTAGTGAATGGATAGGCTGCATTCCCAATGATGTCACTGGTCTCTAGTGAAGGGATAGGCTGCATTCTCAGTGAGGTCACCAGTCTCTAGTGAATGGATAGGCTGTATTCTCAGTGATGTCATCGATCTCTAGTGAATGGATAGGCTGCATTCCCAATGATGTCACTGGTCTCTAGTGAATGGATAGGCTGCATTCTCAGTGAGGTCACTGCTCTCTAGTGAATGGATAGGCTGCATTCTCGGTGATGTCACCGGTCTCTAGTGAATGGATAGGCTGCATTCTCAGTGATGTCACCGCTCTCTAGTGAGTGGATAGGCTGCATTCTCAGTGATGTCATCGGTCTCTAGTGAAGGGATAGGCTGCATTCTCAGTGATGTCACCGGTCTCTAGTGAATGGATAGGCTGCATTCTCAGTGATGTCACCGCTCTCTAGTGAGTGGATAGGCTGCATTCTCAGTGATGTCATCGGTCTCTAGTGAAGGGATAGGCTGCATTCTCAGTGATGTCACCGCTCTCTAGTGAATGGATAGGCTGCATTCTCAGTGATGTCACTGGTCTCTAGTGAAGGGATAGGCTGCATTCTCAGTGATGTCACCGGGCTCTAGTGAATGGATAGGCTGCATTCACAGTGATGTCATCGGTCTCTAGTGAAGGGATAGGCTGCATTCTCAGTGATGTCACCGGTCTCTAGTGAATGGATAGGCTGCAATCTCAGTGATGTCACCGCTCTCTAGTGAAAGGATAGGCTGCATTCTCAGTCATGTCACCGATCTCTCGTGAATGGATAGGCTGCATTCTCAGTGATGTCTCCGCTCTCTAGTGATTGGATAGGCTGCATTCTCAGTGATGTCACCGCTCTCTAGTGAATGGATAGGCTGCATTCTCAGTGAGGTCACCGCTCTCTAGTGAAAGGATAGGCTGCATTCTCAGTGATGTCACCGGTCTCTAGTGAATGGATAGGCTGCATTCTCAGTGATGTCACAAGTCTCTAGTGAATGGATAGGCTGCATTCTCAGTGATGTCTCCGCTCTCTAGTGATTGGATAGGCTGCATTCTCAGTGAGGTCACCGCTCTCTAGTGAATGGATAGGCTGCATTCTCAGTGAGGTCACCGCTCTCTAGTGAAAGGATAGGCTGCATTCTCAGTGATGTCACCGGTCTCTAGTGAATGGATAGGCTGCATTCTCAGTGATGTCACAAGTCTCTAGTGAATGGATAGGCTGCATTCTCAGTGATGTCACTAGTCTCTAGTGAATGGATAGGCTGCATTCTCAGTGATGTCACCGCTCTCTAGTGAATGGATAGGCTGCATTCTCAGTGATGTCACTGGTCTCTAGTGAATGGATAGGCTGCATTCTCAGTGATGTCACCGCTCTCTAGTGAATGGATAGGCTGCATTCTCAGTGATGTCACCGCTCTCTAGTGAATGGATAGGCTACATTCTCAGTGATGTCACCGCTCTCTAGTGAATGGATAGGCTGCATTCTCAGTGATGTCACTGGTCTCTAGTGAATGGATAGGCTGCATTCTCAGTGATGTCACTAGTCTCTAGTGAATGGATAGGCTGCATTCTCAGTGATGTCACCGCTCTCTAGTGAATGGATAGGCTGCATTCTCAGTGATGTCACTGGTCTCTAGTGAATGGATAGGCTGCATTCTCAGTGATGTCACCGCTCTCTAGTGAATGGATAGGCTGCATTCTCAGTGATGTCACCGCTCTCTAGTGAATGGATAGGCTGCATTCTCAGTGATGTCACCGCTCTCTAGTGAATGGATAGGCTGCATTCTCAGTGAGGTCACAAGTCTCATGTAAATTAGAAAAGTTGGTGTTGTCACCCTGAAGTGTTAGCTAATCAGCAAAATAATTTTTCATAAAAAAAAAAAAAAAAGGAATAATACATAAATACATAAGATGCTAATTAATTAATAATTCATAAATGTTTATCTATTCTGTTTGGATTCCAATTAACAAAAAAATGTTGAAATCACATTTCCCACAATTCTGAATTCCTGTAAAGTGATATTTTTTGCATTAAGTGTAACAAATGATTTATGAAGATGCGCCCACACTAAAAACTTCTGGCAGCAACTGCTGGAAGATCATCCTCATAGGAAGTATGAAAGCAGAACTAAATAAATTAAGTCCTGTGAAGTCTAATGCCGCGTACACACGATCATTTTTCGGCATGAAAAAAACTTTGTTTTTAAAAACATCATTTAAGCACTTAAGGACCGGACCAAAATGCACATAAAAGCCCAGGCCAGGTTTTGCGATTCGGCACTGCGTCGCTTTAACTGACAATTGCGCGGTCGTGCGACGTGGCTCCCAAACAAAATTGGCGTCCTTTTTTCCCCACAAATAGAGCTTTCTTCTGGTGGTATTTGATCACCTCTGCGTTTTCTTTTTTTTGCGCTATTAACAAAAATAGAGCGACAATTTTGAAAAAAATTCAATATTTTTTACTTTTTGCTATAATAAATATCCCCAAAAATATATATAAAAACATTTTTTTCCTCAGTTTAGGTCGATACGTATTCTTCTACCTATTTTTGGTAAAAAAAATCGCAATAAGCGTTTATCGGTTGGTTTGCGCAAAATTTATAGCGTTTACAAAATAGAGGATAGTTTTATTGCATTTTTATAAAAAAAAATTTTTTTTTACTACTAATGGCGGCGATCAGCGATTTTTTTCGTGACTGTGACATTATGGCGGACACTTCGCACAATTTTGACACATTTTTGGGACCATTGTCATTTTCACAGCAAAAAATGCATTTAAATTGCATTCTTTACTGTGGAAATGACAGTTGCAGTTTGGGAGTTAACCACTAGGGGGCGCTGAAGGAGTTATGTTTCACCTAGTGTGTGTTTACAACTGTAGGGGGGTGTGGCTGTAGGTCTGACGTCATCGATTGTGTCTCCCCTATAAAAGGGATGACTCGATCGATGCAGCCGCCACAGTGAAGCACGGGGAAGCCGTGTTTACATACGGCTCTCCCCGTTCTTCAGCTCCGGGGAGCGATCGCGAGGGGGCCGCTAGAAACGAATAGCCGCGCCCTCATCCTGGATCGCTCCCAGAGCTACCGACCGCCGCATGTAACGCAGGGGGGTCCGGATCGGACCCCCCTGCGAAAAGGCAGGGACGTACGGGTACGCCCATCTGCCTGATTATCCACATTGAAATAGAAAAAAAGATTAAAAAAGGTCAAAACAACATGTAATGGTAGAAAAAAAGCCACAATAAACACTTCTTGTCCAGTTCGGTTTAAATTTATGTTACAAGTGCAAATCTCTCAGTAATAATGCTGCTTCCTGAACTCCCACTCCGGTGCTCTAGGCTGGCATACCTGAATAACAGCCACACCCCTCAGAGCATGATAGACAAGCAATTAGCATTTTTTAGAAGGCCAATCATTGCATTTCTTAGAAGGTGCGCCCATCAGAGCACCCTCTCACAACAGATGTGCCTATCAGAGTGCCCCTATAATCAGGTGTTCCCATCAGAGTGCCCCCTTACATCAGGTGTTCCCATCAGAGTGCCCCCCTACATCAGGTGTTCCCATCAGAGTGCCCCCTTACATCAGGTGTTCCCATCAGAGTGCCCCCTTACATCAGGTGTCCCCTTACATCAGGTGTTCCCATCAGAGTGCCCCCTTACATCAGGTGTCTCCTTATATCAGTTGCCTCCATCAGAGTTCCCCCTTACATCAGGTGTCCCCATCAGAGTGCTCCCTTACATCAGGTGTCCCCATCAGAGTGCTCCCTTACATCAGGTGTCCCCATCAGAGTGCCCCTTTCAATTCACATGTGCTCATTGGAGTGTCACTTTAATTTAGGTGTCTCCAACAGAATATCCTTAGTTGTGACCCATCTGAGGGCTCCTATAAGTTGGTAGAGCCCATGAAAGCAAACTTAACTGGCCTGCATACCTCTGTCCCCTTCAGAGTGCCCCCCTAAATCAGGTGTCCCCATCAGTGTGCCCCCCTACATTAGTTGTTCCCATCAGAGTACCTCCTCACATCAGATGTGCCCACCAGAGTGCCCCCTTACAACAGGTGTCCACATCAGATGTTTTCATCAGGGTATTGAAAACAAAAAATGATTTATTTAAAATTTTCATTAGCATTTTGATAAGGGGGGAGGAACCAGGGAAGGCAAAGGAGATAACATTTCAGGTTAGCATTTTCCTAGAAACCTTAAAGAGGGGGTTCACCCTATAAAAAAAAAAAAAAATTCTAGCATTAAATTAAGCATAGTAGCGCGAGCTACAGTATGCCTTTATTTATTTTTGTTTGCCCCGTACTCACTGTGCAATTCTATAGTGAAGATTCCGACTCCCTGCGGGGAATGGGCGTTCCTATCCAGAGGGAAGATGATTCACGGCCGGCTCTGGCGCGTCACGCTTCTCCGGAAATAGCCGAAATAGGACTTGGCTCTTCACGGCGCCTGAGCATAGTCTGTGCGCAGGCGCCATATAGCGCCGTGAAGAGCCGAGACCTACTCCGGCTATCTTCGGGGAGCGTGACGTGCCATAGCCGGCCGTCAATCATCTTCCCTCTGGATAGGAACGCCCATTCCCTGCAGGGAGTCGGAATCTTCACTTTAGGATTACACAGTAAGTACGGGGCAAAAAATAAAAATAAAGGCATACTGTAGCTCGCGCTACTATGCTTAATTTAATGCTATAATGTTGTTATTGTGGGTGAACCACCGCTTTAAACAAAGCCTAACCCCCTCCAATCCATACTTCTACCCCGCCTAACGTATCGGGAATTTCTGGGAATCATCGTCTCTCTATACAGAGAAATGCCACCAGTGCCAGAAATCACCATATGTGTGTGAATGGCACGGATCTCTCGTATGGAATTACATGTGCAGTCATTAGCGAGCTGTGCCCTCAGGCAAGGACCTGGAACTGTACAGTGGTCAAGGTAATTCAAGGTAATCTGTCATTTACCGTTTAGGAAATGTTATAGCGAGTTATGTAAGGAAGTGGAATGAAGGGGTTGTGTAAGACACTGTGCTCTTAGGATTATCAGTTTTTCAAAGCCGAACTCCAGGCAGATATAAGAGCAGGGCTTTTTTTCTCAGAGAATAGGTACAGGAACTCTTCCCTTCCGAGTCAAGCCCTTGATTCCACCCCTACCCACCTCTGAGCACCTTTTCCTGGTTCCACCCCTACCCACCTCTGAGCACCGTTCCCTGGTTCCACCCCTTACCCACCTCTGAGCACCGTTCCCTGGTTCCACCCCTTACCCACCTCTGAGCACCTTTCCCTGGTTCCACCCCTACCCACCGCTGAGCACCTTTCCCTGGTTCCACCCCTACCCACCTCTGAGCACCGTTCCCTGGTTCCACCCCTTACCCACCTCTGAGCACCGTTCCCTGGTTCCACCCCTTACCCACCTCTGAGCACCTTTCCCTGGTTCCACCCCTACCCACCTCTGAGCACCGTTCCCTGGTTCCACCCCTTACCCACCTCTGAGCACCTTTCCCTGGTTCCACCCCTTACGAACCTCTGAGCACCTTTCCCTGGTTCCACCCCTTACCAACCTCTGAGCACCTTTCCCTGATTCCACCCCTACCCACCTCTGAGCACCTTTCACTGGTTCCACCTCTTACCAACCTCAGAGCACATTTCTCTGGTTCCACCCCTTACCAACCTCTGAGCACCTTTCCCTGGTTCCACCCCTACCCACCTCTGAGCACCGTTCCCTGGTTCCACCCCTACCCACCTCTGAGCACCGTTCCCTGGTTCCACCCCTTACGAACCTCTGAGCACCTTTCCCTGATTCCACCCCTTACCAACCTCTGAGCACCGTTCCCTGGTTCCACCCCCTACCAACCTCTGAGCACCGTTCCCTGGTTCCACCCCTTACCAACCTCTGAGCACCGTTCCCTGGTTCCACCCCTTACCAACCTCTGAGCACCTTTCCCTGGTTCCACCCCTTACCAACCTCTGAGCACCTTTCCCTGGTTCCACCCCTTACCAACCTCTGAGCACCTTTCCCTGGTTCCACCCCTACCCACCTCTGAGCACCGTTCCCTGGTTCCACCCCTTACCAACCTCTGAGCACCTTTCCCTGGTTCCACCCCTACCCACCTCTGAGCACCTTTCCCTGGTTCCACCCCTACCCACCTCTGAGCACCTTTCCCTGGTTCCACCCCTACCCAACTCCGAGCACCTTTCCCTGGTTCCACCCCTTACCAACCTCTGAGCACCTTTCCCTGGTTCCACCCCTTACCAACCTCTGAGCACCTTTCCCTGGTTCCACCCCTACCCACCTCTGAGCACCTTTCCCTGGTTCCACCCCTACCCACCTCCGAGCACCTTTCCCTGGTTCCACCCCTTACCAACCTCTGAGCACCTTTCCCTGGTTCCACCCCTACCCACCTCTGAGCACCGTTCCCTGGTTCCACCCCTACCCACCTCTGAGCACCTTTCCCTGGTTCCACCCCTACCCACCTCTGAGCATCGTTCCCTGGTTCCACCCCTTACCAACCTCTGAGCACCTTTCCCTGGTTCCACCCCTACCCACCTCTGAGCACCTTTCCCTGGTTCCACCCCTTACCAACCTCTGAGCACCTTTCCCTGGTTCCACCCCTTACCAACCTCTGAGCACCTTTCCCTGGTTCCACCTCTACCCACCTCTGAGCACCTTTCCCTGGTTCCACCCCTACCCACCTCTGAGCACCTTTCCCTGATTCCACCCCTTACCAACCTCTGAGCACCTTTCCATGGTTCCACCCCTACCCACCTCTGAGCACCTTTCCCTGGTTCCACCCCTACCCACCTCTGAGCACCGTTCCCTGGTTCCCCCACTTACCAACCTCTGAGCACCTTTCCCTGGTTCCACCCCTTACCAACCTCTGAGCACCTTTCCCTGGTTCCACCCCTTACCAACCTATGAGCACCTTTCCCTGGCTCCACCCCTTACCAACCTCTGAGCACCTTTCCCTGGTTCCACCCCTACCCACCTCTGAGCACCGTTCCCTGGTTCCCCCACTTACCAACCTCTGAGCACCTTTCCCTGGTTCCACCCCTTACCAACCTCTGAGCACCTTTCCCTGGTTCCACCCCTTACCAACCTCTGAGCACCTTTCCCTGGCTCCACCCCTTACCAACCTCTGAGCACCTTTCCCTGGTTCCACCCCTACCCAACCTCTGAGCACCTTTCCCTGGTTCCACCCCTTACCAACCTCTGAGCACCTTTCCCTGGTTCCACCCCTTACCAACCTCTGAGCACCTTTCCCTGGCTCCACCCCTTACCAACCTCTGAGCACCTTTCCCTGGTTCCACCCCTAACCAACCTCTGAGCACCTTTCCCTGGTTCCACCCCTTACCAACCTCTGAGCACCTTTCCCTGGTTCCACCCCTACCCACCTCTGAGCACCTTTCCCTGGTTCCACCCCTTACCAACCTCTGAGCACCTTTCCCTGGTTCCACCCCTACCCACCTCTGAGCACATTTCCCTGGTTCCACCCCTTACCAACCTCTGAGCACCTTTCCCTGGTTCCACCCCTACCCACCTCTGAGCACCTTTCCCTGGTTCCACCCCTACCCACCTCTGAGCACCGTTCCCTGGTTCCGCCCCTTACCAACCTCTGAGCACCTTTCCCTGGTTCCATCCCTACCCACCTCTGAGCACCCTTCCCTGGTTCCACCCCTACCCACCTCTGAGCACCTTTCCCTGGTTTCACCCCTACTCACCTCTGAGCACCTTTCCCTGGTTCCACCCCTTACCAACCTCTGAGAACCTTTCCCTGGTTCCACCCCTTACCAACCTCTGAGCACCGTTCCCTGGTTCCACCCAGTGCCGATCCTGACCTCACTGGGGCCCTAAGCAAAATGACATGTCACATTAAAGTTGAGAAGCGGGGGAGGGGGTGTTCTGCTGTCGGAAATTACCTCCCTGGGGCCCTAAGCAAAATGACACGTCACAAAGTGAGAAGCGGGGGGGTGCTGACTTCTTACCTCTCCTCCCATACAGCCAGTGAGTTGAGAAGCAGGGTGAGGGGCCGAAAATGACTTCTCACCAGGCGGGGCCTCTAGTAATTTGGGGGGCCCTCCGCAGCTTTGCGGGGCCCTAAGCGGCTTGCATAGTGAGCCTATAGGGCGGATCGGCCCTGGTTCCACCCCTTACCAACCTCCCAGTACCACCCCTTTTAGAGAATGCAGAACCAAGTATAATTTTGTGGTGCTAATGGTGATCACCCCTCCTCTCTATCAAACTGCACAAAAGGCCAATCAGTTCATGGGTTGCAAAGAGGCATGCTGATAGGAGAGTGAGAGAGAGATTGGCTCATCACTGTGCTACTTCTCCTTCACTGTCCAGTCACAGACTGAGGGCGGAATGTGTCTTAGAATGATTATGCATGACCAGTGCCAGGAAAAGGTCAGCTATAGCCCAGGGTGCCAAACTGCACAAAAGGCCAATCAGTTCATGTGTTGCAAAGAAGCATGCTGATAGGAGAGAGGGAGAGAGATTGTCTCATCACTGTGCTACTTCTCCTTCACTGTCCAGTCACAGGCTGAGGGCGGATTTTTTTTTAGAATGATTATGCATGACCAGTGCCGGGAAAAAGTCAGCTATAGCCCAGGGTTAACATGCCAAACTGCAACCCCCCCCCCCCAAATCCTCTCCCACTCCAAAAAAAAAAAAATTGAGCACTGATTGGCATGCTTACATAAATTCCCCCTCCCCCCAATACAAATCTGCCCCTGCTGAAATCCCCTTCTCAGCACAAATATTTACCCCAGCTCAAATCTTCTTATTTCCCATATGCCCCAGCACAAATCTCCCCCCCCAAAAAATTCCGCCCGTCCTAGTACAAATCTCCCAATCTCCCATCCTAGCACAACCCCCCCCCCCCCCTCTAAATTTCGCCTCCTAGCACAAATACCCCCAATCATGTCTGCTAGTACAAATCCCCCCTAAAAAATAAAATTCCGCACGTCTTAGTAAAAATCTCACAATCTCCCATCCCAGCACAATCCCCCCTCTAAATTTCCCCTCCTAGCACAAATACTGTCAATCATCCCTGATGGTACAAATCCCCCCTCCCCCCCAAAAAATTCCCCCTGTTCTAGTACAAATCTCCCATCCCAGCACAATCCCCCCCCCTCTACATTTTCCCTCCTAGCAAAAATACCCACAATCACCCCCAATGCTAGTAAAACCCCCCCCCCCCAAAAAAAAATTCTCCCTCTTAGTACAAATCCTTTACCCCTCAAATACCCCCTGTGAGCACAAATCCTCTTCCCCACTACAAATCCCCCCCCCCCCCTCCCAGCACAAATTCTCCCCGATCCCCCATCCTAGCACAATTCCTCCCCCCTCCTAAATTTCCCCTCCCAGCACAAACACCCCCAATCATCCCTGCTGGCACAAATTCACCCACCCCCAAAAAGAATTCCCCCCTCTTAGTACAAATCCTCTACCCCTCAAATGTCCCCTGTGAACACAAATTCTCTCCTCCAAATCCCCCCCTCCCAGCACAAATTTTTTAAAATCCCCCCCACCCCCAAAAAAAATAATCCTTCTAGCACAAATCCCCTCGCTTTCACCATATTATCTTTTCTAGCACAAACCACCTAAAATTCCCCCTCCTAGCACAGATCTTCTCCCCCATCCCAACAAAAATCCCCTCAAATCCTAGCACACACCCTCTAATTTCCCCTTACTAGAATAATTCTTATCCCTTGCCACCCCCGAATTCCCCCTCCCAACATAAATCCCCTCCCCCAACCTCCTTATGGTCCCCCCCCCCCCCCAATCTCACATGATACCACAGTGCCCAGGGCAGCCCTTCCCGGCTGCCCACCCCTTGTCCCAGCCCTGTGACAACAGAAGAGGGGGGGTTGAATGATGCTGGCCATCATTCAACGTGAAGGATTGAGGACATCTTGTGGTGCACAAGAAGTACTGCAGGGGACAGCTTTCCTATGTGTAAGCATTGTGGTGTGCTGAGGATCGGGTGCATGCCCAACGAGCATTAACGTTCATTACAACACAGGTGCATTGTGGGAAGGATGGGGAATGTACAACCATTGTGTAGCACAGCAGGAAGCAGAGGCTGCTTTGTAATGAGAAAATGTATCTGTTCTCATTTAAATACACTATATTGTCAAAAGTATTGGGACGCCTGCCTTTACAAGCACATGAACTTTAACCGCTTGCCGACCGGCTCCTGCACATTTACGTCAGCAGAATGTATATACGTTACTTTGAATTTGGCGCATCCCTGCCGCAAGCTCCATGACGGTGCCCGCAGGACCCACGGACTCTGTGTCCGCCCGTGTCCCGCGATCGGGTCACAGAGCTGCAGGACGGGGAGAGGCAAATAGCTGGATTCAGGAAGAAGTGCCTATCGTTAGGCAGGCGTAACGTATCTCATATACGCTACGCCGCCGTAAGTTAGAGAGGCAAGTTCTGTATTCACAAAGCACTTGCGTCCTAAGTTACAGCGGCGTAGCGTAAATGTGCCGGCGTAAGCGCGCCTAATTCAAATTGTGAAGAGGTGGGCGTGTTTTATGCTAATGAATCGTGACCCGACGTGATTGACGTTTTAAACGAACGGCGCATGCGCCGTCCGTGGACGTATCCCAGTGCGCATGCTCCAAATTACGCCGCAAAGACTTATTGGTTTCGACATGAACGTAAATTACGCCCAGCCCCACTCACGGATGACTTGCGCAAACGACGTAAAAATTTGACGCGGTTCCGACGTCCATACTTAACATTGGCTGCTCCATCTTTTTGGTGGAATATCTTTACGCCTGAAAACGCCTTACGTAAACAGCGTATCTTTACTGCGACGGGCAAGCGTACGTTCGTGAATAGGCGTATCTCGCTGATTTACGCATTCTAGGCGTAAATCAGCGTACACGCCCCTAGCGGCCGGCGTAAATAGACAGCTAAGATACGACGGCGCCGGCGGTCATATCTTAGTTAGATTTAAGTGTATCTCAATTTGAGAATACTCTTAAATATACGACGGCGCAGATTCGGAGTTTACGACGGCGTATCTACTGATACGCCGGCGTAACTCTACCTGAATCTGGCTAAAAGTGTAAAGAAGTCCCCATGCTGCCTAGTGACAGGACACTGATCATCTGCTCCCTCTCATCGGGAGCGGTGATCAATGTCGTGTCACAGTAAGCCCTGCCTCCCTACAGTTAGAATCACTCCCTAGGACACACTTAACCCCTTTCTTGCCCCCTAGTGGTTAACCTCTTCCCTGCCAGTGTCATTTACACAGTAATCGGTGCATTTTTATAGCACTGATCGCTGTATAAATGACAATGGTCCCAAAATAGCGTCAAAAGTGTCCGATGTGTCTGCCACAATGTCGCAGTCACGATAAAATTCGCTGATCGCTGCCAAAATGCCATAAAACTGTCCCCTATTTTGTAGACGCTATAACTTTTGCGCAAACCAATTAATAAACGCCTGTTGCGATTTTTTTTACCAAAAATACGTAGAAGAATACGTATCGGCCTAAACTGAGTCAAACAATATATTTTGGGGATATGTATTATAGCAGAAAGTAAAAAAATATAGCTTTTTTTTAAAAAATGATCGCTCTTTTTATGTTTATAGCGCAAAAAATAAAACCCGCAGAGGTGATCAAATACCACCAAAAGAAAGCTCGATTTGTGGGGGGAAAGGGACATCAATTTTGTTTGGGAGCCACGTCGCATGACCGCGTAATTGTCAGTTAAAGCGATGCAGTGCCGAATCCCAAAAAGTGGCCTGGTCTTTGGCCAGCCAAATGGTCCAGGGTTGTTTATATGTGTTGAAGTCAAAGTGTGAGCCCTTACACATATTGATGATGAGATTATGTACATGAAGTGGATTTCTTTTAAGCTAAAAACACATCGAAAAGATTACATTTTTTTATACGTTCCTCAACCTTCTCATCTTCTTCTCCAGGGTGATGGCCTTCACATGACGAAGAGTCCCGACTTTCAGAAAAACGTCAATGGAAAAAACCAGACTGGAGACTTTACTGACACGCCGGCAGCCTTCCTTGGACGGTAGAAATGAGGCCACGGGCCTCGGTACTCCATAGTCAGGACGGCGATTATCAGCTTTCTGAGCTTCTTGCTGACGTTGTACTTCATGTCCCATGTGGTCCACCTCCTTCCTCCGACCCCAGGCACCAGACAGGAGAAGGATGGGCCAATACATCCATTACCTTCTACTGCTGCTACTGAGCTTCGCTCTGGACTCGTCCTCCTATGGGCCAAACACCAGAGCCCAGAAGAAAGGAGACATTATTCTTGGTGGACTCTTCCCCATCCACTTCGGAGTCAACTCAAAGGACGAGATCTTACAATCAAGGCCGGAGTCCCTCGAGTGCACCAGGTAGGAAATGGATTTGGTGGAGTGATACAGGCATGAACCCTTTCACTTGAAACTCTATCTTAACATCCCAGAAAATAAAGAATCCTAGATTTTTTTTTCTAGTTTCAAAGTTGGCTTTTGCAATCAGATGGTTTAGGTCACAGGGGTGTCAAACTCAATTTCATGGTGGGCCGCATCAACATTATGATTGCCCTCAAAAGGGCCGGTTGTATCTGTAAGGTTAGATGTCCAGCGCATCCCCTCCCCATATATTAGATGTCAAGAGTCACCAGTCCCCCAGTATCTCACATTCTGCACCCCCTGCATCCCACATATTCTGTGCACCTCACTGAACCACTTTCACACACCACTACTCCAGTGGCGGCTGGTGCTAAAAAAATTTGGAGGTGCGCAAACGAAAAAAAGAAAAAAATTGCAGCATCACTGTGCCCATCAAATGCAGCCACTGTGCCATCAATTGTCACCACTGTGCCATCAATTATCACCACTGTGCCATGCCATCAAACGCAGCCACTGTGCCATCAATTATCACCACTGTGCCATCAATTATCACCACTGTGCCATGCCATCAAATGCAGTCACTGGGCCATCCATTCGCACCACTGTGCCATGCCATCAAACGCAGTCACTGTGCCATGCCATCAAACGCAGTCACTGTGCCATGCCATCAAACACAGCCACTGTGCCATCAATTGTCACCACTGTGCCATGCCATCAAACGCAGCCACTGTGCCCCTCAATTGTCGCCACTGTGCCAATTGTCACCACTGTGCCCTTTAATTGTCGCCACTGTGCCCATTGTTGCCACTGTGCATGTCACTGTGCTCTTTAATTGTCACCACTGTGCCCATTGTCACCACTGTGCCCATTGATGCCACTGTGCCCATTGATGCCACTGTGCGCTTTGTCGCCTCTGTGCCCATTGCCGCTGCTGTGCCCTGTAAAATGCACTTACCTTACTCCTTTCACGTCCCTCGATGTCTTCTCCCGCCTTGGTGACGCTTCAGCCAATCAGGTTACCGATAACCAGAATCGGGGAACCTGATTGGCTGAGACGGCCGTCAGTCTTATCCAAGGAACGCACCCTCCGTACGTTCCGAGGATAATCCATCCGGGAGCCGAGGGCAGTACTCGGAAAGCCTATCAGAGCCGCTGGCTCTGATAGGCACTTCCGCACAGCCAACCAGCTGCTGTTATTCAGGTGGCCGGCGCTCAAGTTCCGACCATCTCTGAATAGACCAGCGGCAGCTGGCAACAATAACATACATCCATGCAATGCATGAATGTATGTTATTAGACTCAGTGGCAGGCGAGAGTCAGAGGGGGCGGCGCTCCAGCGCCCTCTATGGAAGAACCGCCACTGACTACTCACCCTGTGCCCTTATTCCACACTTATTGCACTCTTCATCCCCCCATTACCCCACACTCTGTACCACCTGCATCCCCTTTTACCTGCACTCTGTATCCTCCACTTCTACTCAGTTGGTGCCCCCTCTACACCTGCGCCCCTGCATTGCTTTGCCACACAGTGCCCTCACCAGTCATATTTGGGGTGAAGTGCCTTTTCTGCACCGGTGCCCTGCGCTCTTGTGCACAACTCACAGCTCTGAACTTCCCATGTGCCAAGCTTTACCTGGGCACATGGATAGTGGGCTCCATCGGGTCGACAGAGGGGCCTGGTATGGGAGGGCTGCTGCCTGTACCCCTCATTAGTGGCCCTATAGGCAAAGGAAGTGCCCCTGTTACATGGACACCATGAAGAATTAATATGCCAGAAAAAATCTTTCCTAAACCCACAGGTATTTTTTTCAGCACTACTCTTCCTTTATCTTGGCTTTCCAAAATATCAAATACAACAATCTAAAGGTTAGGTTTAGTGTAGCAAGATACATATAATAGTTTAATAATACATTTTTCTATAGGGGTCTTTACATAAGACAATGGGGACAATGAAAGGTGAAAGAAGGACCATGCTACGGCTCCTTGTGATCAGGGCTGTCTTAATGAGAGGGCACACCTGGGCACTGCCCAGGGGCCCCAGCTGCATGGGGGGTCCCTGCCCTTTCCCAAAAGCAGCTGATCCTTGAGCCCGGGCTGCCCCTTTACATCCCAGATATCTCCCCAGCACTCTGACCCCTCTACACCCTAGATATCCCCTACCTCCTACCTACTTGATTTCTGTTTACCTGCACTGTCTCCATTGTAGGGGCCCCAGAGCATTACTTTGCCCAAGGGCCCATGATGCCATTAAGAAGGCCCTGCTTGTGATGGGTTGAGGTCAGCAGGAGGAAGAAGTGAGAGGTGAAGGAACCCTACAAGCAGGGCTGGTGCAAGGATTTTGAACACCCTAGGTGAAACATCATTTTGCCTCCCCCCCCCCATTGTCTCCACCCCCTTTGCCCTGCCTATGTATTCCCCACCTTTTTAATGAAGAGCCCATCAATGTAGCCTCACCAGCGCCCATCAAATGTAGCCTCACCAGAGCCCATCAATGTAGCCTCAGCAGCGCCCATCAAATGCAGCCTCGCCAGCGCCCATCAAATGCAGCCTCGCCAGTGCCCATCAAATGCAGCCTCACCAGCGCCCACCAATGAATGTTTTCTTGCTTCCATTCATTCAGGAGTCGGGACACAGACACAGTCCCCCTCTGCCACTGCGCCTCTGACACTATGTGCGAACGGAGCGGCGGCTGCCTGCTGATGCTGAGACTTAGTTTTTTTGCTGCAGAGAGAAGAGAGTAGGAACACCAGTGGCCGGGCACCCCTAGGCAGCAGTGCACCCTAGGCGGCTGCCTAGTGGTAGCACCGGATCTGCCTAGAAGTCAACACATGTTTTTGTCATACAGGATAAGGCAACAGGCTTGCTGTTGGATGCCTCAGTGGAGAAAACAAAAACTAAACACACGGACAGCATATAAATGCCATGGAGACAGGTCCCTTGTGGAGACCAAACCCAGAATCCCAGAACTGCTAACACCCCCCTGTGATTCTCCGTACCTGCAGACAGAGAGTCAGGCTGTTGGCAGTCATTCTACATAATCTGACCTGTGAAGGACCCTACAACGGATATTTACAAGACTCTTTCCTGATCTCCGCACAGACAGGACGGGTCACTTTACAGTAAGAAATCCATGTGAGAGGTCACTGATATTTTGCACTAGTTAAATACAGTTCCCGCACATAAAAATAATTGCTGGGAAATCCCTATAAAGATGGTACAGAAATTGTGTGACTGTAAAGTGTGTGGCCATGTTTAAAGTGGAGGTTGAATGAATGAAAAACTTATATAGCGCGGCACATGCGAACTGAATCGCCTCTGGGCGCTAAATCGCTAAATCGCCCTAAAAAAAAATTCTAACAATACATTGAGAAGACTGATTACACTGCGGGTAGGCTGGGTTTTTTTTTTTTTTTCGTACATACCTCGTTATCGCCGTTTCATCCCTCGGCTTCCGGGTATGATTCTTGCTGGACCTAGTTGATTGACGTTCCTCCGACCGGCGCATACTGCGCGTCACGACTTTCCGACAGAAGCCGAACGTCATTGCGCAGGCGCCGTATAGAGTCGGCTCTATACGGCGCCTGCGCACCGACGTTCGGCTTCTTTAGAAAAGTCGTGACGTCAAGTATGCGTCGGTCGGAGGAACGTCAATCAACTAGGAACACCCACCGCCACTAGAATCATACCCGGAAGCCGAGGGATGAAACGGCGATAACGAGGTATGTACGAAAAAAAACAAAAAAAAACAGCATACCCGCAGTGTAATCAGCCTTCTCAATGTATTGTTAGAAATTTTTTTTAGGGGGAACCTCCACTTTAAGGTGATGTGTGGCCAATGCAACCCAATGACTACCAGTATACTAGGACCAGATTTTTAAAATGAAATCCGGGGACATATTTTTTTTTACGCCTCACAGCCTGTCAAGTCTTACTCTCCGGGCCCCGGCTACTACTGGGTGGGGAGCGGAGGAAGATCACTCCGCCAGGGAAGGGAAGGAGATAGGAGATAAGCAGGTGGGCGGCTGGTCGGGATTAGAGCCAAGGCAGAAGAACATGCGAGCGAAGCTGAAGAAATATTCCCTCCGCTCCGACCAGCACATGATCATCAGAAAGGGGCACAGATAATGGAAAAAAATCCACCCCCCTAAGCTAGTAGGAGCGGCAGAGCGGGAGGGGGGGGGTGTAATTCAGAATTATTATATTTTTTTATTCTGCACTGACTGTCTTTGAAATTGCCCCAGCCCCTGTGCCAAGCCAATCCGGGGACAAAACCGGGGACAGACTTGGCCCGGGGACAGTGTCCTCAATTCGGGGGGTGTCCCCTGAAACAGGGGATGTCTGGTCACCCTACCCTTCACTGACCACCAGAGCCCATTTGTCCACCGGCCACTAATATGAGCGCTACATATTTCACTGTCTGAAATCCTGAAGGGAAAACCGAGAACCTGCTCTCTACTTTTCCCCCGTACAGACGATCGGTTTTCCCGTCGGGAATACTCAGATGAGAGCTTTTCCTCTGGAATCCCGACCGTGTTTATGCTCCATTTGAGTTTTTCCCCACAGGAAAACGGCTAAAAATGTCCGTTTTCTGCTACACACGGCCAGGTTTTCTGACAGAGAACAAGTCAGTCTGGAATCTCGGCGGGAAAAACTGCGAAGGGAGCATACACACGGCTGGGATTCCCGGCCAAGTGCTCTCCTCGCAGTTTTCCCGTCGGTAAACCCGGTCATGTGTACGGGGCATGAGAGTTTTACTTTTACCTCATTTTAGAGAGATGGGAACAAAACTATAGAGGAAATAAGTCAAGGAAGTCTGGTCCTTAGATCTTTCCTTTACAGCTGAGAACAATTGAAGATATTAACACTTATCTGACATGGATTATTCCCAAATGGAAGGCGGTGAGAGTGCCAACCATTTTCTGTAGCCTTGTCCTTGGAATTCCCAAAATTTATCAAAGTGTCATAAATTAAAGGATTATTAATGGACGGGATGTCAATGTTTCCTAGTAAACATCCCAATATATGCCAGCCACATATCACGTAACTCTCGTTTGTCTTTGTTGCAGATATAACTTTCGTGGGTTCCGATGGCTACAAGCCATGATATTCGCCATCGAGGAGATCAACAACTCAAACACCATGCTGCCGAACATCACTCTGGGCTACAGGATTTTCGATACTTGCAACACGGTCTCTAAGGCCCTGGAGGCCACCCTCAGCTTTGTGGCCCAGAACAAGATTGACTCGCTAAACCTGGATGATTTCTGTAACTGTTCAGAGCACATGCCCTCCACCATCGCCGTGGTTGGAGCTACGGGCTCCGGAATATCTACCGCAGTGGCCAACTTGCTGGGGCTTTTCCATATACCTCAGGTGAAAGGAGAATGACTGTAGAAGTTGAGTCCCTAAATGGTCCTATAGGCTTAACATGGAGATTAGATGTTTACTATTGATCCATCTGTGAGCCTATGTATAGGGATAAAGTATTTCTAAACTTTTTTGTTTAAAAGTTTAGGTAGACTAGTAAAAAACTGGAAACTGATTGGTTAGGCCCCATGTACACGAGACGCTGTTAAACTCGTGTTCAGAGGCAGTTGGACACTTTTTTCAACTGCCCCTGAACTCATTCAATGTTATCCTATCGTTCATTGCTGTTTATATGCAGTTGCGTTTAACCTCGTTTTTCTGAAAGCAAAACAATGAGTTGAGATGCAAAAGATTTCCACGTTTCAGATGCAAAACGCGGCTAAACGCGGTACCGGTGTTTAGCCGCGTTTGCGTTTATAAGCGTTTTTAAAGGTGACCTATTTTTTTTACATTAGAATTCTCAAAAAATGATGGCAAATGATAAAAAAAACATTTAATTGCTTGCATTGCATTGCGGACAATTCGCAACTTGTGGCAGGTGACGTGGCAAGTGGACAATCCACAACTTGTGGCAAGTGGACAATCCACAACTTGTGGCAGGTGACCTGGCCAGGTGACGTGGCAGGTGACGTGGCCAGGTGACGTTGCATATGGACAATCCACAACTTGTGGCAAGTGGACAATCCACGACTTGTGGCAGGTGACATGGCAAGCGGACAATCCACAACTTGTGGCAAGTGGACAATCCACAACTTGTGGCAAGTGGACAATCCACAACTTGTGGCAGGTAACGTGGCAAATGGACAATCCACAACTTGTGGCAAGTGGACAATCCACAACTTGTGGCAGGTGACATGGCAAGTGGACAATCCACAACTTGTGGCAGGTGACGTGGCCAGGTGGACAATCCACAACTTGTGGCAGGTGACGTGGCCAGGTGACGTGGCAAGTGGACAATTCACAGCTTGTGGCAGGTGATGTGGCTAAATACATGTACACTGCTGCTCTCTCAGCTGCTGTTACTCACTCTGGTCTCACAAACTGGCTGAAATGGTTAAATGATACTGTTTTTTGAGCTTAGGGAGGGTCTCATGATGTTTCATAAGACCCTAAACGATAAACGCGGTATGCAAACGCGGCAAAATGGGCATTTCTAAACACCGGTTTCAGCTTTTAAAAAAATTTGTTCAGCAGAGTTTACACCAGAGTCCCGTGTACATGGGGCCTTACTATACACAGCTGCACCAGATTTTGCACTCTCCAGTTTTAGTAAATCAACACCATTGAGGCTATTGGCAGTCCTGGGCTGTTGAGAACCATGTCTGTGTATGATAATCATCACTTAGAGCTCGATTTTTTTTTAAAGCTCACTTGCCATTTCAATAAAGGAATTACATATGTGCCCCCATATAAAATACAGAGTACCTCATTGCCTATGCAACAATTGTGCTATAGCACAAATAGGGGGTGGTGGCGGCTGAGCTCAGCAATAGTAATGTTCACAAATCGGGCTTCTGGCAGGGGAGGAGCTGATCGGCAGTAATAGAAAAAGTAAAGAAGGGATTTTCTGATCAGCCCCTTACATTTCTTTTAAAAATCAAAGAAAGGTATTACTACATACGTGTATAGACCATTATTTCATTTTTCACTGATCGTGAGACTTCTTATTTACAGCCACATGAAGACTGCACTCAAAAAACACAAATCTTTCCTTCACACACTACATTTAAACATAAGACTTTGGATCAAGGGGCCAGATCCTCAAAAGAGATACGGCGGAGTAACTGCTGTTACTCCATCGTATCCCTTGTCCTAACTTTGGAACTGATCCACAGAAGCAGTTCTCCAAAGTTAGGCAGAAGATCCGGCATGTGTAATTGAATTACACTGCCGAATCTTAGGATGCAGTACCGCATCCGCCGCTGGGGGCATTTCGAGTCGAAATGCCGTTTCTAGTATGCAAATTAGCACCAGCTTCGTTTTTTCGCCGTAAGTTTTAGTTTGCAAGTGTAAAACTAGGGCTGGTGTTACAAAGTGTAAACTAGTCACACCATGTAAAAGCCCATTCCAGCGACGGCATTTGGTATGCATTCCCGAGGGAGAACTCCACGGCAATTTGTAAAAACAAAACCGGCATGGGTTCCCCCCCAGGAGCATACCAGGCCCTTAGGTCTGGTATGGGTTGTAAGGAGACCCCCCCATGCCGAAAAATCGACGTAGGGGGTCCCCCTACAATCCATACCAGACCTGTATCCAAAGCACGCTACCCGGCCGGTCAGGAAGGGAGTGGGGACGAGCGAGCGCCCCCCCGCCCTCCTGAGCCGTTCCAGGCCGCATGCCCTCAACATGGGGGGGTTGGGTGCTCTGGGGCAGGGGGGCGCACTGCGGGCCCCCCCACCCCAGAGCACCCTGTCCCCATGTTGATGAGGACAGGACCTCTTCCCGACAACCCTTGCCATTGGTTGTCGGGGTCTGCGGGCGGGGGCTTATCGGAATCTGGGAGTCCCCTCAAATAAGGGGGCCCCCAGATACCGGCCCCCCACCCTAAGTGAATGGATATGGGGTACATCGTACCCCTACCCATTCACCTGGAGGCAAAAAGTAAAAGTTAGTAAACACACAACACAAGGCTTTTTAAAATAATTTATTATTCTGCTCCGGATGCCCCCCCTGTCTTCTTTATTAGCTCTATTAGCAGGGGGGGCTTCTTCTTCCACTCTCTGGGGGGGGGTTTCTTCTTCCGCTCTCCGGGGGGGGGGCTTCTCCGCTCTCCGGGGGTCTTCTTCCATCTTCTCCCCTCTTCCGCTGTTGACTCGGCGAACCCCGGTTCTTCTGCAGATGTCCGGTGCCTTCTTCTTCAGCGCTGGCTGCCTGCTATCTTTGTGTGTTAGCTCAATTTCTAACAGGCAGCCGGCGCGGTCTTCTGTGACGTCAGGGTCTTCTCTTCTGTTCTTCTCCCCTCTTCCGATGTTGCCTCGTCGCCTCTTGTCGCTGTAATGATGGAAGCGCGCCTTGCATCCCATTTATATAGGCATCACCGTCCCATCATGCTCCGGCAGGTACCCACGTGGTGGGTGCCTACCCACGTGCACCCACCACGTGGGTACCTACCGGAGCATGATGGGACGGTGATGCCTATATAAATGGGATGCAAGGCGCGCTTCCATCATTGCAGTGACAAGAGGCGACGAGTCAACATCGGAAGATGGGAGAAGAAGAACCTGACGTCACAGAAGACCGCGCTGGCTGCCTGTTAGAAATTGAGCTAACACACAAAGATAGCAGGCAGCCAGCGCTGAAGAAGAAGGCACCGGACATCTGCAGAAGAACCGGGGTTCGCCGAGTCAACAGCGGAAGAGGGGAGAAGATAGAAGAAGACCCCCGGAGAGCGGAGAAGCCCCCCCCCGGAGAGCGGAAGAAGAAACCCCCCCCGGAGAGCGGAGAAGCCCCCCCCGGAGAGCGGAAGAAGAAACCCCCCCCGGAGAGTGGAAGAAGAAGCCCCCCCTGCTAATAGAGCTAATAAAGAAGACAGGGGGGGCATCCGGAGCAGAATAATAAATTATTTTAAAAAGCCTTGTGTTGTGTGTTTACTAACTTTTACTTTTTGCCTCCAGGTGAATGGGTAGGGGTACGATGTACCCCATATCCATTCACTTAGGGTGGGGGGCCGGTATCTGGGGGCCCCCTTATTTGAGGGGACTCCCAGATTCCGATAAGCCCCCGCCCGCAGACCCCGACAACCAATGGCAAGGGTTGTCGGGAAGAGGTCCTGTCCTCATCAACATGGGGACAGGGTGCTCTGGGGTGGGGGGGGCCCGCAGTGCGCCCCCCTGCCCCAGAGCACCCAACCCCCCCATGTTGAGGGCATGCAGCCTGGCACGGCTCAGGAGGGGGGGGGCGCTCGCTCGTCACCACTCCCTTCCTGACCGGCCGGGTAGCGTGCTTTGGATACGGGTCTGGTATGGATTGTAGGGGGACCCCCTACGTCGATTTTTCGGCGTGGGGGGGTCTCCTTACAACCCATACCAGACCTAAGGGCCTGGTATGCTCCTGGGGGTGAACCCATGCCGGTTTTTTCTTTGAAAATTGGCATGGAGTTCTCCCTCAGGAATGCATGCCGAGCGACGCTGTCATGTTTTTTTTTTTTTTCCCGACGCAACTTTTTTAAGCCGTCGCGATCCTCAAAACTCGGCGTAACGTAACTTTGCGCATGCGCAGTACGGCCGGCGCGGGAGCGCGCCTCATTTAAATGGGACTCGCCCCATTTGAATAGGAACGCCTTGCGCCGACGGAATTTTAGTTACACAGCCTGAAATTTCTAGATAAGTGCTTTGTGGATCGGGCACTTAGGTAGAAATTTTAAGGCAGTGTAACTTAAATGGGATTTTTTAAGTTACGCCAGGTTTTTGTGGATCTGGCCCAAGGTTCATGATTAAAACCCCATGTCAGGTTTCCTTTTTTGCCGTCTGAGTCCCACTTGAGACAATGACCTTACAGCCTTTACTTTTTGTTTAGAAAAGTGAGAGGAAATCTCTCCACTGTGAAGGAAATTCCCTCTTATACTGAAATGTTTTTTTTCCAATAAAAGATTTCCCTCTATTCATGTTCTGCTTAGAACTCAAAATGTTGATTTCCCATCACTTTATGTCCTTGTGAAAAAGGTCACCAGTAGAGATGACGAACTGACAGTTTCGACCAAACTTTGGCTGTTCGGCCATTCGGACAAATGCCCAAAGTTTAGCCCATTTGGCCTCCAGTTTTTGAGTGTCAGAAGTGATATGTAGAAGCAGTGTTTCTACTACCTGTATATACGACAGCTTCTCACTGTCACTAAAAGAAAACCTCCGTCTGGGCTCCATCCCCATGAAAACGCATTGGGGGTGGCCCTGGATAGGGCCTGGGCTGAGGCTGTTTTTTAGGAAAAAGCATTGGGGGAGGCCATGGATGGGGCCTGGGCTGAGGCTGTTTTTTAGGAAAAAGCATTGGGGAAGGCCCTGGATGGGGCCTGGGCTGAGGCTGTTTTTTAGGAAAAAGCGTTGGGGGAGGCCCTGGATGGGGCCTGGGCTGAGGCTGTTTTTAAGGAAAAAGCATTGGGAGAGGCCCTGGATGGGGCCTGGGCTGAGGCTGTTTTTTTTAGGAAAAAGCATTGGGGAAGGCCCTGGATGGGGCCTGGGCTGAGGCTGTTTTTTAGGAAAAAGTGTTGGGGGTGGCCCTGGATGGGGCCTGGGCTGAGGCTGTTTTTTTAGGAAAAAGTGTTGGGGGTGGCCCTGGATGGGGCCTGGGCTGAGGCTGTTTTTTAGGAAAAAGCATTGGGGAAGGCCCTGGATGTGGCCTGGGCTGAGGCTGTTTTTTAGGAAAAAGCGTTGGGGGTGGCCCTGGATGGGGCCTGGGCTGAGGCTGTTTTTTAGGAAAAAGCGTTGGGGGTGGCCCTGGATGGGGCCTGGGCTGAGGCTGTTTTTTAGGAAAAAGCGTTGGGGGTGGCCCTGGATGTGGCCTGGGCTGAGGCTGTTTTTTAATAAAAAGCATTGGGGGAGGCCCTGGATGGGGCCTGGGCTGAGGCTGTTTTTTAATAAAAAGCATTGGGGAAGGCCCTGGATGTGGCCTGGGCTGAGGCTGTTTTTTAATAAAAAGCATTGGGGGAGGCCCTGGATGGGGCCTGGGCTGAGGCTGTTTTTTAGGAAAAAGCATTGGAGGAGGCCCTGGATGGGGCCTGGGCTGAGGCTGTTTTTTAGGAAAAAGCGTTGGGGGTGGCCCTGGATGGGGCCTGGGCTGAGGCTGTTTTTTAAGAAAAAGCATTGGGGGAAGCCCTGAATGGGGCCTGGGCTGAGGCTGTTTTTTAGGAAAAAGCATTGGGAGAGGCCCTTGATGGGACCTGGGCTGAGGCTGTTTTTTAGGAAAAAGCATTGGGGGAGGCTCTGGATGGGGCCTGGGCTGAGACTGTTTTTTAGGGACAAGCGTTGGGGGTGACCCTGGATGGGGCCTGGGCTGAGACTGTTTTTTAGGAAAAAGTGTTGGGGGTGGCCCTGGATGGGGCCTGGGCTGAGGCTGTTTTTTAGGAAAAAGTGTTGGGGGTGGCCCTGGATGGGGCCTGGGCTGAGGCTGTTTTTTTAGGAAAAAGCGTTGGGGGTGGCCCTGGATGGGGCCTGGGCTGAAGCTGTTTTTTAGGAAAAAGCATTGGGGAAGGCCCTGGATGGGGCCTGGGCTGAGACTGTTTTTTATGAACAAGCCTTGGAGGTGACCCTGGATGGGGCCTGGGCTGAGGCTGTTTTTCACTTTTCACGCACAGCTTTTTGTAGAGATGTGTGGCCAAGGACTTTCCTTTTTAGTGACAATGGGAAGCTGTAGAAACACTGCACTTGACAAACAGGGGGCCAAATGGGGCTAAAGTTCTGGCATTTGTCCAAGCTCCAGAACAGCCAAAGTTTAGTCCAAACCATCGGCTCATCCCTACTGGTGACCTTTGTCACTGGGACAGAAAGTGGTGGAAAACCAAAATGTTGAGTTCCTGACCAGAACAGGAATAGAGGGGAAATCTTTCAATGGGAATAACCAGTTCAGTATAAGAGGGAATTTCCTTCACGTGGAAGAGATTTCCTCTCACTTTCATAAACAGAAACGCGTTGGGAGGTGGCCCTGGATGGAGACGGCTGTTTTTCACTTTTCACACACATTTTTATGCAGTGATGTGCAGCTAAGGACTTTCCTTTTCAATCTTAGTATCCATGGAGTTGGGACGAGCTGCGTCCTCGCCTGTACTCCCAGCAGTTTATCAGATCAGGACCTGCTGGAACCTCAAACAGCACCCGCAGTTCTGCATTGGTTCACGGCTTACCACTGTCACTGGCTCCTAAGGAAGCATGGCTGCTTGCACCCGCGTTATCCCTAGGAACCACCAACGTCAGGGGGAATCCCTTTTCAGCAAAGGGCGGGGATAGCAGTGACATCACTACCTAAATATCGTTGCTGGCTAGACTTGGTCAATAATGTAGCCACCATTGCTTCCCCTTCCCTTGTATAAGTGATGACAGCTGAGATGGAATGCAATTATACCTCCAGTGAAGCAAATATTGACCTCACTGCCACAGAAATTGTGATATGAATTCATTGCTATTTCCATTTTTTTTATGCCGTTCAACAAACAATTCTTAATTTTGTCTAAACCAGCCTTTCTCAACATCTCAAAAGATTCTCGTCTTTCAAAACGCTCGTTAACCGCGTTACTCGTAAACCAAGGTTCCACTGTACAATAAGGGTCAGTGTAGTTCCCCTTTCCATTGGTGGTCATAGTGGATCACCCATACATATAATCACACACATAGGTTGGACTTGATGAACTTGTGTCTTTTTTCAACCTCACCTACTATGTAACTATATATATATATATATTTTTATATATATATATATATATATATATGTAACATTGGGGGACAGTATAGTGCCCTTATACATTGGTGGTAAGTGTAGCACTCCTATACATTAGTAGTCAGTGTAGTGACCCAATACATTGGTGTTTGGTGTTGTGCCACTATACACCCCATACACCACATACATTGGTGGTCAGTGTTTTGCCCATATACACTAGTAATCAGTGTAGTTACCCCATACACGGGGGGACCAGGGAAAGCATGCACCTTAAAATTATTTCTATCGAAAGTCCATGGCGTGTGAAACACACTCAAAAACTTCACCCGGTGCCAAAACAAATGTGCACAACATAAAGAGGTGACACAAAAATGTGCAGGATGGGTGTACACAAGCCCTCTAAAATCAGAGGGCATTGTCCTGAATCCCCTGGGGCGTTAGGCTCCAGACAGGGACAAGGGTACTTACATTTGGTCCATCTGGCCGAAACCAGATGGACCCTGTTCTCTGTAGGGTCTACCGAAACAGACCCACCCAAGGCAAGGACTAAGTGGGGCATTCCTGAAGGGAGGCCCCATGAGAGAGGGTGAAGTAAGCCAGAAGGCCATGTCCACCCCCCTCCCAAGACTTTCAGGGCAGGCCCGGGGACCCTTACCCCCTACCAGTGTCAGTGCTTACTTACCAGTTAGGCCAAAGGAGAAGCCCCTCTGGTCCCATGCCACTGTCTCTGTGGCATTGGTGTCAGAACAATGCAGGCACCATTAGGAGAGAGATCTACCCAAGACTGATAACTGATCAAGGAAGCCCTAGCAACTTATGGGGGGAACCCTGGGAAAGGCTGGTCTAAAAAGTAGTGTGAAGTATGTGACTATGTTAAGAAAGTAACGTCAGACTTTGATCTTGCAGGTCAGTTATGCCTCCTCCAGTCGCCTTCTCAGTAACAAGAACCAGTATAAATCTTTTTTGCGCACAATGCCCAACGATGAGCACCAAGCCACCGCCATGGCAGACATCATTGAGTACTTCCAGTGGAACTGGGTAGGAACTATTGCCGCAGATGATGACTACGGTAGGCCAGGAATTGAGAAGTTCAGAGAAGAGGCTGAAGAGCGAGATATCTGCATCGACTTCAGTGAACTCATCTCGCAGTACACGCCGATAGAGGAGATTGAAAAAGTGGTGGACGTCATCCAAAACTCAACAGCCAAAGTCATAGTTGTCTTCTCCAGCGGGCCAGACCTTGAGCCGCTTATCAAGGAAATAGTCAGGCGTAATATCACGGGACGCATCTGGCTTGCTAGCGAGGCCTGGGCCAGCTCATCGTTGATCGCTATCCCCGAATACTTCCATGTTATTGGGGGAACCATTGGTTTTGCACTGAGGGCTGGGCAAATTCCAGGATTTCGGGAATTCCTCCAGAAAGTTCACCCCAAAATGTCTAACAGCAATGGTTTTCTCAAGGAATTCTGGGAAGAGACCTTTAACTGCCGCATGTCTGGTGTGCGTGGAAAAAACGAGGAATATAACAACATCACTGCCTGCACCGGCCTAGAGAACATCACCAGTGTGGAGACACCCTATCTGGATTATACTCATTTGCGGATATCGTACAACGTATATTTAGCCGTATATTCAATTGCCCATGCCCTGCAGGACATATACACATGTACACCTGGGAAGGGACTTTTCGCCAATGGATCGTGCGCGGATATAAAGAAGGTGGAAGCCTGGCAGGTAGGCCCTTTGCCCTTCCTAATTTTATTATAGTTATAATTTATTGTTTGAACTCCAAGAAAACAACCAAATGCTCAGATAAAATGCACATAAAGGAAGCTGTTTTGTATGTTGACCCACTTGACCATGCAAAAGCACATATACCCCCTGAAGAAGCCATGAAAAGTGCTGAAACGGGTTATGGGGGCATTTTTTGGTCAGGAGGTGATACCGAGAAGGAAAGGATTTTTTTTTAGAAAAAGAATCAGAGAATATTAGGAAAAAAACCCAAGGAGATCTCTCAGGGGAAAATAAAGAGGAATATAAAGGGACATCGAAAAGGAAATTAACCAATGGGAAATGTTAAGGGAAAATAAAAAGGAGATATTAAGAGAATGAAAAGCTATAGTAGGTTCTAGAGAAAAAAATAAAATAAATAAGCATAACGCCATAAAAAATTTTTTTTTACAAACTTAGATTGGTCCACTTTGGCCCGATGTGATTATTCATATCTGGTATCTGGAGGAGCGCCGGGGTTGTTGTAAATGACTGTAGTGGTCTGCACTACATACAATGGTGGCTGGGTGCTTCTCCAGCAACTTCCATACTGCACACTGACCACCTACCTACCTACTGATGTAGAGCTCTTGGAAGATCACAGCGCTCACTTGCCACTTATGCCCTATACTCACGATCGATTTTCCCGTCGGAAAAAGTCAGATGAGAGCTTTTGGTCGGGAATCCCGACTGTGTGTATGCTCCATCTGACTTTTTCCAACTGCTGGAAAAAGATAGAGAGCAGGTTTTCTATTTTCCAGATGGAAAAAATTCCTAGCGGAAAAAACCTTTGTCTGTATGGAATTCCGACGTGAAAAAAAAACACACATGCTCGGAAACAATTCGACGCATGCTCTTTTTTCTTGCCTCGTTGTAGTGTTGTACATCACTGCGTTCTTAACGATCGAAAGTTCAGAGAACTTTTGTGTGACCGTGTGTATGCAAGACAAGCTTGAGCGGAATTCCGTCGGAAAAAAACTCCAACTTTTTTCCGATGGGAAATCCGGTGCGTGTGTACGGGGCATGACTATCACAGGTATTTTCAGCATTTTGCAGTTCTAAACATATATACATATTTATCTCTCTAATAAATATATATATTGTAAAAAAAGATAGAGAGAATGAGAAAGAGAGAAAATTAGAGAGACAAAGAGAACAAGAGAGAGGGAGAGAAATAGGTGAGAGCGAGAGATTGGAAGAGGAAGAAAGAGAGAGAATGGTAGAGCGAGAATGGTAGAGAGAGAACAAAATAGGGAGAGAGAGAGAGAGAGAGGATGGAAGAGGGGGAGAGAGAGAAAGGGAGAGAGAGTGATAACAGGAGAGGGGGAGAGAGAGAGAAAACGGGTGAGGGGAAGAGAGAGAAAAGGAGAGGGAGAGAGAGAACAGGAGAAGTAGAGAGAGAACTGGAGAGGGGGAGAGAGAGAGAATGGGAGAGGGAGAGATAGAGAGAGTAAGAAAGGGATAGGGGGAGAGAGAACGGAAGAGGGAGAGAGAGAAAGAGAGAGTGAGAACAGGAGGGGGGAGAGAGAGAACGGGAGAGGGGGAGAGAGAGTGAGAACGGGAGAGGGAGAACGGGAGAGAGAGTAAGTGAGAACGAGACAGGGGGAGAGAGAGTGAGAACGGGAGAGGGAGAACGGGAGAGAGAGTAAGTGAGAACGGGAGAGGGGGAGAGAGAGTGAGAACGGGACAGGGGGAGAGAGAGTGAGAACGGGAGAGAGAGTAAGTGAGAACAGGAGAGGGGGAGAGAGAGTGAGAACGGGAGAGGGAGAACGGGAGAGAGAGTAAGTGAGAACGGGAGAGAGAGTGAGAACGGGACAGGGGGAGAGAGAGTGAGAACGGGAGAGGGAGAACGGGAGAGAGAGTAAGTGAGAACGGGAGAGGGGGAGAGAGAGTGAGAACGGGACAGGGGGAGAGAGAGGGAGAACAGGAGAGGGAGAGAAAGTAAGTGAGAACGGGAGAGGGGGAGAGAGAGTGAGAACGGGACAGGGGGAGGGAGAGTGAGAACGGGAGAGGGGGAGAGAGAGTGAGAACGGGAGAGGGAGAGAAAGTAAGTGAGAACGGGAGAGGGGGAGAGAGAGTGAGAACGGGACAGGGGGAGGGAGAGTGAGAACGGGAGAGGGGGAGAGAGAGTGAGAACGGGACAGGGGGGAGGGAGAGTGAGAACGGGAGAGGGGGGAGAGAGAGTGAGAACGGGACAGGGGGAGGGAGAGTGAGAACGGGAGAGGGGGAGAGAGAGTGAGAACGGGAGAGGGAGAGAAAGTAAGTGAGAACGGGAGAGGGGGAGAGAGAGTGAGAACGGGACAGGGGGAGGGAGAGTGAGAACGGGAGAGGGGGAGAGAGAGTGAGAACGGGACAGGGGGAGGGAGAGTGAGAACGGGAGAGGGGGAGAGAGAGTGAGAACGGGAGAGGGAGAGGGGGGAGAGAGAGAGAACGGGAGAGGGGGAGAGAGAGAGAACGGGAGAGGGGGAGAGAGAGTGAGAACGGGAGAGGGGGAGAGAGAGAGAACGGGAGAGGGGGAGGGAGAGTGAGAACAGGAGAGGGGGAGAGAGAGTGAGAACGGGAGAGGGAGAGGGGGAGAGAGAGAGAACGGGAGAGGGGGAGGGAGAGTGAGAACGGGAGAGGGGGAGAGAGAGTGAGAACGGGACAGGGGGAGGGAGAGTGAGAACGGGAGAGGGGGAGAGAGAGTGAGAACGGGAGAGGGAGAGAAAGTAAGTGAGAACGGGAGAGGGGGAGAGAGAGTGAGAACGGGACAGGGGGAGGGAGAGTGAGAACGGGAGAGGGGGAGAGAGAGTGAGAACGGGAGAGGGAGAGAAAGTAAGTGAGAACGGGAGAGGGGGAGAGAGAGTGAGAACGGGACAGGGGGAGGGAGAGTGAGAACGGGAGAGGGGGAGAGAGAGTGAGAACGGGACAGGGGGAGGGAGAGTGAGAACGGGAGAGGGGGAGAGAGAGTGAGAACGGGAGAGGGAGAGAAAGTAAGTGAGAACGGGAGAGGGGGAGAGAGAGTGAGAACGGGACAGGGGGAGGGAGAGTGAGAACGGGAGAGGGGGAGAGAGAGTGAGAACGGGAGAGGGGGAGGGAGAGTGAGAACGGGAGAGGGGGAGAGAGAGTGAGAACGGGAGAGGGAGAGAAAGTAAGTGAGAACGGGAGAGGGGGAGAGAGAGTGAGAACGGGACAGGGGGAGAGAGAGTGAGAACGGGAGAGGGGGAGAGAGAGTGAGAACGGGACAGGGGGAGGGAGAGTGAGAACGGGAGAGGGGGAGAGAGAGTGAGAACGGGAGAGGGAGAGGGGGAGAGAGAGAGAACGGGAGAGGGGGAGAGAGAGAGAACGGGAGAGGGGGAGAGAGAGAGAACGGGAGAGGGGGAGAGAGAGAAAGCAAGAGGGAGAGAGAGAGGGAGGGAGAGGAAAAGAGAGAATGGGAGAACGAGAGAGCGAGGGAGAACAGGAGACAGCGAGAGAGATAAATTCTCAATGGCACCCCCAAGCATCTAGCAAATGCGCATGTATTTATGCCCACCAAACGCATAACCAAAACATGTTATTAAAATTGTGTCGCCATTTCACATGCATAGGGAGCGCAATACATTTATTGGTCTGCCCTATAATGCAATATGCAGGGAGACGCAAAAAAATAAAAAATATTCTTTATGTATTTTTTATTTATTTTGATATTTATTATTATTAAAGGAAATACAAATATTTAAAATAAAAAATATTTTTTAATGTATTTTTATTTATTTATTTATTTAAACAATTATATTTATTTGTTTATACCATTTTAAAAAAATCTATATTTTTACGGATTCCCTGTCCCCGATGAGCTGGGGGGGGGGGTCACCTTCACACGGCAGCTGTCACGTCCCCTCCAGAACCTTTGTAGTGTAATTATCTATGGAATTAATTAGACATGAAGCAGAGCCGATTGTCTTCCTGTGTCCGAGGGACATGATGTCGTTAATCCTTTTCCTGGGTCCCGGATACTGAAGCCTTTTAATTAGAGAACACAGAAGATGCAGAAGAGGGAGCGTGGGGGTGGGGGTGGGGGGTACAGGGGATACGGCCACACATTGGATTTCATTTGTAGCATTTTTCTTCTTCCCTTCATTTATTACCTATGTCAGCAGGCCCCCAGTGTTGTCATTTCATGGAAGATGACCCTTATTAATAAATGTATTCCATGTGACATATGCATACCTCCCAACTGTCCCTGATTTTGAGGGACTGTCCCTGATTTGGAGCAATGTCCCTCTGTCCCTCATTCTCCTCATTTGTCCCCCATGTTGGTCTGATCTATAGAGTTGTATATAAAATGCACTTTTTATCTATCAACAAGTGTTTTCCAGCGCTAAACCTTTTTCATCTGATTTCTAAATTGCTGCATTTGTAAATTCCAAAAGCCAATATAAAGAAATAGTAGTGGTAAAAAAAGCCCTTGTGGGTTTAACCAATCTTATTTTTTTTTGTACAATTCTCCTTTAAGGGGGCGTGGCAAGGGGGTGTGTCCTATGCCTGCATACTTTTGCTTATAGGTGTCCCTCATTCCCATCTCAGAAAGTTGGGAGGTGTGCATATGTGCAGATCTCTGGTCATGCCACCATGGAGAATGGGGCAAAGGAAGCGCAGGATTCCCATTACTGAGCATATTACAGAGAGAATGAAGGGTCCTGTCCCCTTAAAGCCCAACTCCGGGTACAGCCAAAAACATACGCTTGAAGGTCCTGCCTGTGAAAGCAGAAAAAAGCAAGGTATCTGTGCTTCCCTATGCAATGCAGGCAGATCATGCAGAGGCGGCTCTCTAATAAGGCAAATTAGGCGGTCGCCTAAGGCCTCACACTCACAGGGGCCTCGCGGTCACCTAATTTGTCTAGTTAACCACTTAAGGACCGCCTCCTGCAGATATACGTCGGCAGAATGGCACGGCTGGGCACAAGCACGTACCAGTACGTCCTTTTTAAGTGCCCAGCCGCGGGTCGCGGCCGTGCGCTTGCGACCTGGTCCGAAGCTCCGTGACCGCGGGACCCGCAGACTCGATCGCCGCTGGAGTCCCGCGATCGGTCCCCGGAGCTGAAGAACGGGGAGAGCTGTGTGTAAACACACCTTCCCCGTTCTTCACTGTGGCGCTGTCATCGATCGTGTGTTCCCTGATATAGGGAAAGGCGATCAATGATGTCACACGTCCAGCTCCGCCCCCCTACAGTTAGAAAAACACATGAGGTCACACTTAACCCCTTCAACGCCCCCTTGTGGTTAACTCCCAAACGGCAACTGTCATTTTCACAGTAAACAATGCAATTTTAATGCATTTTTTTGCTGTGAAAATGACAATGGTCCCAAAAATGTGTCAAAATTGTCCGAAGTGTCCGCCATAATGTCGCAGTCACGAAAAAAAAAATCGCTGATCGCCGCCATTACTAGTAAAAAAAAAAAATTATAAAAATGCAATAAAACTATCCCATATTTTGTAAACGCTATCAATTTTGCACAAACCAATCGATAAATGCTTATTGCGATTTTTTTTACCAAAAATAGGTAGAAGAATACGTATCGGCCTAAACTGAGGGAAAAAATGTTTTTTATATATTTTTGGGGGATATTTATTATAGCAAAAAGTAAAAAAATATTGTTTTTTTTTCAAAATTGTCGCTCTATTTTTGTTTATAGCGCAAAAAATAAAAACCACAGAGGTGATCAAATACCACCAAAAGAAAGCTCTATTTGTGGGGAAAAAGGACGCCAATTTTGTTTGGGAGCCACGTCGCACGACCGCGCAATTGTCAGTTAAAGCGACGCAGTGCCGAATCGCAAAAACTGTCCGGGTCCTTTACCTGCTTAAAGGTCCGGGTCTTAAGTGGTTAAGAGCCGCCTCTGAGGATGGCTGGTGGAAAAGGCTGACGGGGTGCTATACAAAGCTTCCTGCATCAGTACGCCTCTCCCTTAGTCCTGATGCAAGCAGTGCGCTGGCTCTTTGGAGGACTTATGCAAATATCAAAATGCCTTGATGGGCGGGTGTCAGTCTGGAGAGCGGGGCGTTCCTTTCCATGTAGACAGCCCTAAATAACAACCCACGTGTAAAGCTGAGCCTCCATAACTGGGATTCAATCATTGAAAGGGGTGGGCCAGGGGTCATCAGGACTTGCCGCAGCTTCTAATGCATGCTGTGAGAAGCTCACAGTGTGCAGTGAAATCAGAGGAAGCCGTCGCAGTCCAGGAGAGGAGGCGGTACAACTGTGCAAGACTGGAGGGAAGGCCGGAGGTCAGGTTTAAAAGCTGAGTCTGTGTGATGCGTCTTTATGGTGCCGCCAGCTCTTTCCTAACGATGATTTATTATATTCTACGGTTTGGGCAACAGGTTCACTTTAAGAAATCAATTTGTAACTTTGCAGAGTTTTCAGAATCTCCGGATCAATAAAGTGTTACTTATCGCTATTGTTATAACATCAGAGGAAGAGCAGAGACACTTATTTCCCATAAAAGCCCTAACCTTTTCCTTTTAAAAAGGAATGCATATATATATATAGAGAGAGAGAGAGAGAGAGAGAGAGAGAGAGAGAAACATATATATATATATATAGAGAGAGAGAGAGAGAGAGAGAGAGAGAGAGAAACATATATATATATATAGAGAGAGAGAGAGAGAGAGAGAGAGAGAGAAACATATATATATAGAGAGAGAGAGAGAGAGAGAGAGAGAGAGAGAAACATATATATATATATATAGAGAGAGAGAGAGAGAGAGAGAGAGAGAGAGAAACATATATATATATATAGAGAGAGAGAGAGAGAGAGATACAGATAGATAGATAGATAGATACAAATCTATGTGTGTGTGTGTGTGTGTGTGTGTAATATTTTTTTATTATTTATATATAAAAATATTTTTTTTATGTATCATTTTTTTTCATTATTATATTTTATATTATTTGGTTATTATTAATTATTTATTATTTTCTTTATTTATTATATTATATTTATATGTAAATATGTTATTTATTATTTAATGAATTTGCCATTAATTTATTTTTTATTATTATTATATTACATTATATTTATTTGTTTATATGTATTATATTACATTTTAGATTATTTATTCATATTTCATGTATTTTTATTTTCTTTCTTTAATATATTATTACGGATTGGGTATATAGGTCAGCATTGGGTATATAGACCAGCATCACTGATTGGGTATATGAGTCAGCATTACAGATAGGGTATATAGGTCTGCATTGGGTATATAGATCAGCATTACAGATTGGGTATATGGGTCAGCATTACAGATACTCGGGGGGGGGGGGGGGTTTATTAAGGTTTCGAGTCTAACGTTAGGTCAGCATTGGGTATATAGTCCAGCATTACAGATAGGGTATATAGGTCAGCATTGGGTATATAGCCCAGCATTACAGATAGGGTATATAGGTCAGCATTGGGTATATAGCCCAGCATTACGGATAGGGTATATAGGTCAGCATTGGGTATATAGATCAGCATTACAGATAGGGTATATATGTCAGCATTGGGTATATAGACCAGAATTACAGATAGGGTATATATGTCAGCATTGGGTATATAGCCCAGCATTACGGATAGGGTATATAGGTCAGCATTGGGTATATAGATCAGCATTACAGATAGGGTATATAGTCCAGCATTACAGATAGGGTATATAGGTCAGCATTGGGTATATAGCCCAGCATTACAGATAGGGTATATAGGTCAGCATTGGGTATATAGCCCAGCATTACGGATAGGGTATATAGGTCAGCATTGGGTATATAGATCAGCATTACAGATAGGGTATATATGTCAGCATTGGGTATATAGACCAGAATTACAGATTGGTTATATAGGTCAGCATTACAGATTGGGTATATATGTCAGCATTGGGTATATAGATCAGCATTACAGATTGGGCATATAGCCCAGCATTACAGATAGGGTATATAGGTCAGCATTGGGTATATAGGTCAGCATTACAGATTGGGTATATATGTCAGCATTGGGTATATAGATCAGCATTACAGATTGGGCATATAGCCCAGCATTACAGATTGGGTATATAGGTCAGCATTGGGTATATAGCCCAGCATTACAGATAGGGTATATAGGTCAGCATTGGGTATATAGCCCAGCATTACAGATAGGATATATATACGTCAGCATTGGGTATATACATCAGCATTACCGATTGGGTATATGAGTCAGCATTACAGATTGGGTATATATGTCAGCATTGGGTATTTTGATCAGAATTACAGATTGAGTATATGGGTCAGCATTACAGATACTCGGGGGGGGGGGGGGGGCATTAAGGTTTCGAGGCTAACGTTAGGTCAGCATTGGGTATATAGATCAGCATTACATATTGGGTATATGGGTCAGCATTACAGATACTCGGGGGGGTTATTAAGGTTTAGAGGCTAACGTTAGGTCAGCATTGGGTATATAGATCAGCATTACAGATTGGGTATATAGGTCAGCATTGGGTGTATAGATCAGCATTACAGATTGGGTATATAGGCCAGCATTTGTTATATAGCACTCACACCCCTTCCCCCGGCCAATCACGGCTCTGACAACAGAGCAAAATAAAATTCCTAAAAAAAAATCAAGAAAATTAATGGAGCTACATCTAAGTACTAATAAGTTACAATATATTACACATTTATTTACTTTAGATACGCTTTAACTTCTCTACCGGAAAAACCTGTTTACAGAGCTCAATAGCTAAAGTTTAGAGTACACACACACAGCAGAATGTGTCTGTGAAGCGTCTCAGGCACTCCCTTGCTTCCTATTGCTCTTTACATAAAAAAAAACGATTGCTGTGCTCTCTGGGTTAACAATTCCAGAATGTTTTGCAAACCCAGCATCATGGGTGCTCCCTGTGCTGACTGGTTGCCGTTGGCCTTGTAATTGATCAGCACATCCCAATTCCCAAACACAAGGGGGGTCATTTTTTTTAAAATCCAAGTCTATGTAGGATTTTTTGATGTCTGTAGTTGCTCAGGGGGGGGGGGGCAGATTTACTTTAAAGGAATCCATTTGCAACCTTGCAGAGTTTGTAGAATCTCCGGATCAATAGAGTTTTACTTACGGCTATTTCTTAACTCAATAAAGCAAAAACAAAAAAGTTATTTCTGGTAAAAGTCCTAACCTTCCCCTTTCATCAACGCTTTTAAAGAATGCTGAAAACGCAGTTTGAGCTGAGTGTGCGGGTGAGGTCATCGGCTGTCTGCGTTCATCAACCGCGGCGTGCAGAGGGGGGGGGGGCTTGCAGAGAAGAAACCACTTTGTTACCGGGCCTATTTTGGGAACCTCTCTCCTTCATGTAAAAATCACAATTTTTTTGCTAGAAAATTAATCAGAACCCCCAAACATTATATATATTTTTTTAGCAGACACCCTAGGGAATAAAATGGCGGTCATTGCAACTTTTTTTCTCGCACGGTATTTGCGCAATCATTTTTCAAACGCCTTTTTTTTAGGGAAAAAAACTGTTTCATGAATTAAAAAATAACAAAACAGTAAAGTTAGCCCAATTTTTTTTTATAATGTGAAAGACGATGTTACGCCGAGTAAATAGATACCTAACATGTCACGCTTTAAAATTGCGCACACTCATGGAATGGCGCCAAACTTCGGTACTTAAAAATCTCCATAGGCGACACTTTTTTTTTTTTACAGGTTACTATTTTTGAGTTACAGAGGAGGTCTAGTGCTAGAATTGTTACACACGCTCTAACGCACGCGATGATACCTCACATGTGGGGTTTGAACGGTGTTTACATATGTGGGCGGGACTTGCATGCGCGTTCGCTTCTGCGCGCGAGCGACCGGGACAGGGGCGTTTGAAATTTTTTTTTTTTATTATTTTTTTTTTTTTTAACTTCATTTTTTTTATTTTGACACTTTTTTTGTCATTTTTTTTTTGATCACTTTTATTCCTATTACAAAGAATGTAAACATCCCTTGTAATAGGAATGTGTGTGACAGGTCCTCTTTATGGAGAGATGCAAGGTCAATAAGACACCACATCTCTCCTCCAGGCTTACAAGCATGAAATCGGTGAAAAAAAATCACCGATTACATGCCGACAGCCGCGAATGCGGCTTTGTTTACTTCCGGGTACCGGGCGTGACGTCATAACGTCACGCCATGTATGACGGTGGGGGATGGTGTTCTCTATGTATGACGGTGGGGGATGGTGTCCTCAATGTATGACGCGGGGGGTGGTGTTCTCCATGTATGATGGTGGGGGATGGTGTCCTCCATGTATGACGGTGGGGGATGGTGTTCTCCATGTATGACGGTGGGGGATGGTGTCCTCCATGTATGACGGTGGGGGATGGTGTTCTCCATGTATGACGGTGGGGGAGGGATGGTGTTCTTGGGGTCATAGGCAGCATTCCTCCTCCTCCAAACACGGTGAGTTGAGTTGATGCCAAAGATCTCGATTTCGGTCTCCTCTGACCACAACACTTTCCCCCGGTTCTCCTCGGAATCATTCAGATGTTCATTAGGAATCTTCAGACGTCCTGTACATGTGATTTCCTGATTGGGGGGACCTTGCGGGGGCTGCAGGATTTCAGTTCTTCCCGGTGTAGTGTTACCGATTGTTTTCTTGGTGACGATGGTCCCAGCTGAGATCGGTGACAGGATCCTCCCGGGTAGTTCTGGGCGGATTCCTCACCGTTCTCCTGATCATTGAACCTCCCCGAGGTGAGATCTTGTATGGAGCCCCAGACCGAGGAGAGTGACACTTATTTTGTGTTTGTGAATAAATCCCACCAACTGTTGTCTCCTCTCACCAAGGTGCTTGGCGATGATCTTGTAGCCCATTCCAGCCTTGTGTAGATCTCCAATCTTCTCCCCGACATCCTTGGACAGATGTTTGGTCATGGTGGAGAGATTGGAATCTGATTGCTTCTGTGGACAGGTGTCTTTTACACAGGTAACAAGCTGAGATTAGGAGCACTCCCTTTTAAGAGTGAGAGAGAGTGCTCTTAATCTCAGCTTGTTACCTGTATAGAAGACACCCGGGAGCCAGAAATCTTGCTGATTGATAGCGCGACCCGTACCCGATTGCCGCTGGAATCCCGCGATCGGTCCCCAGAGCTGAAGAACGGGGAGAGGTGAGTGTAAACACAGCTTCCCCGTTCTTCACTGTGGCGCCGTCATTGATCGTGTGATCCCTGATATAGGGAAACACAATCAATGACGTCACACGTCCAGCCACACCCCCTACAGTTAGAAACACAAATGAGGTCACACATAACCCCTACAGCGCCCCCTAGTGGTTAAAGCGGAGGTTCACCCAAAAATCCACTTTTTCACATTAGCTCCAGCATACTGCAATAGTGAGAGGAGTCTGCGCTGTGATTAAACTAGTGACAAGAAATATTTAATATTATGAACAAAAAATAAAATATATAATTAATAGATAATGGTGGTGAAGGGGGGGGGGGTGAATGATGGAATAAAAGGAATAAACGTGTACAAATGCAGCAAAAATATCTTACACAAAGGTGAAACTAATCCTATTTGGACCAAGTAATAAACCACAAAAGGGAAGTAGGTCTGATAAGGAGTGATCTACTACATGTGTGCACAAACACAAAAGGTGTCCTTGGAGTGATAGAAAGACCACCCACAATATACATTCACTCTTTCTCCACATGTATGGTCCAACATTGCAATCTGTCAAAGAGGACATCCAACCAACCAGAAGTATCAGCTATTTACCTCTTGTGTGAGTATACTTGGAGGTAAGCTGATTACTTCACTTTATGGTGTAGGTTGCATGATTTGTAGATTGGGTTGCACCCTTCCACTGACTGGATTCTGGCATTATTTCCATTTGCTGTTTGCATCAGTCATCTCCTCACTGTGAATACTATTGGTTTGAGTCTTCACTTATTTCACCTTTTGTGTTTGTGCACACATGTAGTAGATCACTCCTTATCAGACCTACTTCCCTTTTGTGGTTTATTACTTGGTCCAAATAGGATTAGTTTCACCTTTGTGTAAGATATTTTTGCTGCATTTGTACACGTTTATTCCTTTTATTCCATCATTCACCCCCCCCCCCTTCACCACCATTATCTATTAATTATATTTTTTATTTTTTGTTCATAATATTAAATATTTCTTGTCACTAGTTTAATCACAGCGCAGACTCCTCTCACTATTGCATTTATTTTTTGTCCTTCATTGGAAAGACTTATTTTTGTCTGCTGCAGTCCCCCACTTACAGCCCTTCCCTTTTCTTCTCCACTTGCCACTCCCCCATTCTCATTATCCACTATAGCGCAGGAGTTCCACCTATTACCATAGCTCCAGCATACTGCTAACATCTGCAGTATGCTGTTTTTTTTTTTGTTTGTAATTATCGTTATATGAGCCCTTGTTTACCGGCTCCGAGCGGGGAATCCTGCGGGGAATGGGCGTTTCTAAGCGAAGAGGAGTTGATTGACGGCTGCTAAGGCACGTCACGCCTTCCGAAAATACACAAAGTCACACTCGGGCGTTTACGGCGCCTGCGCCTGCCGTGTAGAGCTGACTGCGCAGGCGCCGTAAACACCCGAGTGTGACTTCGGGTATTTTCGGAAGGCATGACGCGCTTTAGCAGCCCGTCAATCAACTCCTCTTTGCTTAGGAACGCCTATACCCGGAAGTAATCCCCCGCTCGGAGCCGGATAAGGCTGGGTTCACACTACGATTTTCCCGTCCGTCAGCCGCATACGATTTATATGAAAAACCGTATGCGGCTGAAACGGACGGGAACGTATGGAACCGCACATATGTGCGTTTTCCATTGACATTAATGTTAAAAAAAAACGTATGCGTTTGCCATACTGTTTCAAAAACGGCCGCAAAACCGTGGTTGAACACGGTTTTGCGTACGTTTAAAAAACGTTTTGCCAGCAAATCGTACGCACCCGGATGCATCTGAGTGCATACGATTTGCAATGCATTGTCTATCTATACGTTTTCCAGTCCGGGCCCGTACGTTTTCAATACTGAAATCGTATGCGGCTGACGGACGGGAAAACTGTAGTGTGAACCCAGCCTAACAAGGGCTCGTATAACGATAAGTACAAAAAAAAAGAAAAAAGAAACAGCATACTGCAGATGTTAGCAGTATGCTGGAGGCATATAGCTAATGTCAGAATGTTTATTTTTGGGTGAACCCCCGCTTTAACTCCCAAACTGCAATTGTAATTTTCACAGTAAACATTTTTTGCATTTTTTGCTGTGAAAATGACAATGGTCCCAAAAATGTGTCAAAATTGTCCCAAGTGTCCGCCATAATGTCGCAGTCACGAAAAAAATCGCTTATCGTCTCCATTAGTAGTAAAAAAAAAAAAAATCATAAAAATGCAATAAAAATATCCCCTTTTTTGTAAACGCTATAAATTTTGCGCAAACCAATCGATAAACGCTTATTGCGATTTTTTTTTACCAAACATAGGTAGAAGAATACGTATCGGCCTAAACTGAGGGAAAAAATAATGTTTTATATATGTTTTTGGGGCATATTTATTACAGCAAAAAGTAAAAAATATTGCATTTTTTTTCCAAATTGTCGCTCTATTTTTGTTTATAGCGCAAAAAATAAAAACCGCAGAGGTGATCAAATACCACCAAAAGAAAGCTCTATTTGTGGGGAAAAAAGGACGCCAATTTTGTTTGGGAGCCACGTCGCACGACCGCGCATTTGTCAGTTAAAGCGACGCAGTGCCGAATCGCAAAAACTGTCCGGGGTCCTTTAGCTGCCTAAAGGTCCGGGTCTTAAGTGGTTAAAGTTCATACCAGACCCAAAGGCTGTAGTATGGAATATGGGGGGGGGGGGGGGGCATCACGCTTTTTGCATAGGTTCCCTCTTTAAATTCGTACACATAATTCTCATTGGTGTGCACAGGTATAGGATATAAGTAGGGGGTTCATGTGGGACAGTCCTAGATTTTGCACACTGAAACACCCCCCCCCGGGGTTGGTGTCGACAGGATCCAGGGCACAATGCAGCGACAGAAGGGTGCTGGTGGGAGTTGGAGTGACGTCATCGGGGAGAGAAGCAGCGGGACGGGAACGTGTGCTCATTTATGTGACCATTGAATGGGGAGTTACTGCTGCTGCTGACACCAATGAAGGGGGTTGTTATTGCTTCAGCTGACACCAATAAGGGAGGGGGGTGATTATCGCTCCCAGTGACACCAGTGAATGGGGTTATTATTGTTCCCACTGACACCAATGAGGAGGGAGAAGGATTGCTTTCACCAGGGCCGTCATCAGGGGGGTACAGGCAATACACCTGTAAGGGGCCCGATGGTCCCCAGGGGCCCAACCCCCCCCCCCTTTTTTTTTTTCGTTTGACTTTAGCAACTCTTGGCAGGAGAGAGAAGAGAAGACTCGACTTGACTTGACTTTGTTTTGCTCGTCAGCGCCAACCCCCCCTCCCCCCACTTATCATCTCACAGCAGAAGAGAGAAGAAAAAAGATGAAACGTTCATTACCACAACCGCCCCCCCCCCCCCACCGCTTATCTAGAGCCACCGCTTATCTAGAGAGGAGGCCCCCCCCCCCCCCGGTTCTCTGCTCCAGGGGGGCCCTGCCTAAAGCTGTGTAAGGGGCCCCAAAATTTGTGATGGCTGACCTGGCTCTCACAGACACCAATGATTGGAGATTAATATTGCTGACACCAAATGGTGGTGGGGGTGATTATTGCAACCACTGACAGCAATGAATGGGGGTAATATGATTAGAGGTCGACCGATATATCGGCCGATATTTGGCCGTTTTGGAGAAATCTGCATCGCAGATTTTTATCCAAATTAGGCCGATATTTAACATGGCCGCTAGCGGTGCCACGGATCCGGAGCTAGGCCGAAGCCTCGGCCTTTCCTGATGCTGTGACCGCCGTGGCAATTCGCAGATCCACGGATTGCCGCCGCAGTCACAGCATCAGGAAAGACTGATAGACGCGGATATCTTGGTATACCCAGCGCGGCGGCTCTCCTCTCTGTTTACGCCCACAGAGGAGGAGGGGCCCGTGCTCGTGGGACACACACCGCTCTCAGGTGTTTTGTAGCAGGGGGGGGGGGTGTCTATATTGGAGGGAGAGGAGGCCATCTGCCAGTGGCAAAACCAGTGCTACCATCCAGTGCCAATTAGTGCCACCTTCCATCCAGTGCCATCTGCCAATGCCACCTGCCAGTGCCAATACCAGTGCCACCGTCCAGTGCCAATTAGTGCCACCTTCCATCCAGTTCCACCTGCCCGTGCGATCCAGTGCCACCTACCAGTGCCAACTAAAGCCATCAGTGCCACCTGCCAATGCCAACCAGTGCTAACTATTGCCTGCCAGTGCCAACTAGTGCCACCTGCCAGTCAGTGCCAACCAGTGCCACTTGCCATTGTCACCTGTTAGTGCCACGTTCCATCTGCCAGTGCCAACCAGTGCCATCTACCAATCAGTGCCACCTGCCAGTGTCAATTAGTGCCACCTGCCAGTGCCAATAAGTGCCACCTGCCAATCGGTGCCATCTGCTAGTACCATCTTTCAGTGCCATCCAGTGCAACCTGCCAGTGCCAATAAGTGCCTTCTGCTAGTGCCATCTTCCAGTGGCAATTAGTGCCACGAGCCAGTGCCACAAAAAAAAAAAAGAAACGGCCTAAAATATCGGCCGCAAAAATCGGCATCATACATCGGCCATCGTCCGCCCAGATTTCTAAATATCGACATCGGCCAGAGAAAAACACATATCGGTCGACCTCTAATTATGATTCTTTACACTGATACCAATGAGGGGGGGGGGGGCGGTATTATTACTGACACCAATGCAGGAGGGTTATTATTACTGACACCAATGAAGGAGGGGGGGGGGTATTATTTATGACACCAATGAAGGAAGGGGGGGGGGGTATTATTTATGACACCAATGAAGGAAGGGGGGGGGTTATTATTGTTGCCACGGACACCAATGAAGTAAGGTTGTTATTATTTCTTTCCACTGAAACCAATGTAGGAGGGTATTACTGTTGCCACTGACAACAATGGAAGGAGGGATTATTTTTGCTCCCAGGGACACCAATGGAAGGAGGGATTATTTTTGCTCCCAGGGACACCAATGGAAGGAGGGATTATTTTTGCTCCCAGTGACACCAATGGAAGGAGGGATTATTTTTGCTCCCAGTGACACCAATGGAAGGAGGGATTATTTTTGCTCCCAGGGACACCAATGGAAGGAGGGATTATTTTTGATCCCAGTGACACCAATAAAAGGGGATGCTATTATTTTTGCCACTGACATCTGTGAACAGGGCCAGTGCTACCACTAGGCGAACGAGGCAGCCGCCTAGGGTTCACTGCTGTGTAGGGCGCAGCCACGGCCACTGGTTCATACTGTTTGACCTTGACCTACAGTAGTTGTATTTTTTATTCATTTTTTGGTTCCTGGGTCTTTGGGGTCATGCAGACAGGTTGTCTCGCACTCCCTGTTGGCTCCAATGCCTGGAGCTTGGTATGCCGCCGCCCTGTCCTCAAGGTGGCAATGGTGGTTATTGGTTCTGCTGTGGGTACAAGACCCAGTTTTCCCCGGATTAAAGAGGGATGTGAGGACTCTGTGGTGGTGAGGGAATCTAATGTGATGTAGGGACTCGGTCATGGGTATTTTGATGTAATTAAGGGCTTTTATGTATGGGAGGGACGCTGATGTAATTGGGAGCTCCTGATGTTTAGGGGAGACTCTGATATGATGGGGAGATCTCTAATGTGATGGAGGCTTCTGATGTGATGGGAGGGATCTCTGATATAAAGAGGGGCTTCTGATGTGATGGGGACCTCTGATGTGATGAAGGGACCTCTAATGTGATGGGAGGACCACAGACCACTGATGTGATGCGGGGGACCTCTGATGTGATGCGGGGGACCTCTGATGTGATGGGGGGACCTCTGATGTGATGGGGGGACCTCTGATGTGATGGGGATCTCTGATGTAATGAGGTGACCTCTAATGTGATGGGAGGGCCACAGACCACTGATGTGATGCGGGGGACCTCTGATGTGATGCGGGGGACCTCTGATAAAAAGAGGGGCTTCTGATGTGATGGGAGGACCTCTGATGTGATGGGGATCTCTGATGTAATGAGGTGACCTCTAATGTGATGGGAGGGCCACAGACCACTGATGTGATGGGGGACCTCTGATGTGAAGAGGGGGATCTCTGATATAAAGAGGGGCCTCTGATGTGATGGGGGACCTTTTATGTGATGGGGGACCTCTGATGTGATGGGGGACCTCTGATGTAATGGGAGGGATCTCTGATATAAAGAGGGGCTTCTGAAGTGATGGGAGGACCTCTGATGTGATGAGGGGACCTCTAATGTGATGGGGGGACCTCTAATGTGATGGGAGGACCTCTGATGTGATGGGAGGACCTCTGATGTGATGGGAGGACCTCTGATGTGATGGGAGGACCTCTGATGTGATGGGAGGACCACTGATGTGATGAGGACCTCTGATGTGATGAAGGGACCTCTAATGTGATGGGAGGACCACAGACCACTGATGTGATGCGATGGGGGGACCTCTGATGATGCGATGGGGGGACCACTGATGTGATGCGGGGGACCTCTGATGTGATGCGGGGGACCTCTGATAAAAAGAGGGGCTTCTGATGTGATGGGAGGACCTCTGATGTGATGGGGATCTCTGATGTAATGAGGTGACCTCTAATGTGATGGGAGGGCCACGGACCACTGATGTGATGGGAGGGCCACAGACCACTGATGTGATGGGGGACCTCTGATGTGAAGAGGGGGATCTCTCATATAAAGAGGGGCCTCTGATGTGATGGGGGACCTTTTATGTGATGGGGGACCTCTGATGTAATGGAAGGACCTGGAACTCTGATGTGATGGGAGGACCTATGATGTGATGGGAGGAACTCTGATGTGAAGGAAGGGACCTCTGATGTGAAGGAAGGGACCTCTGATGTGATGGGGGGGGACCTCTGATGCGATGGGGGGACCTCTGATGCGATGGGGGGGGACCTCTGATGCGATGGGGGGGACCTCTGATGCGATGGGGGGACCTCTGATGCGATGGGGGGGACCTCTGATGCGATGTGGGGACCTCTGATGCGATGGGGGGGACCTCTGATGCGATGGGGGGGACCTCTGATGCGATGGGGGGACCTCTGATGCGATGGGGGGGACCTCTGATGCAATGGGGGGACCTCTGATGCAATGGGGGGACCTCTGATGTGATGGAAGGGACCTCTAAGGGGACCTCTAATGCGATGGGGGGACCTCTGATGCGATGGGGGGGACCTCTGATGCGATGGGGGGGACCTCTGATGCGATGGGGGGGGACCTCTGATGATGCGATGGGGGGACCTCTGATGATGCGATGGGGGGACCTCTGATGATGCGATGGGGGGACCTCTGATGCAGATAGTGTCTTGGTTGGGATTCAGATGACCCTGGTGCAGCAAGGCAGACGTGTTAACCACTAAGCTATTCCATATGTCACCTTTTGTGGAATATGGGCCATGATATGATACACACTAACCGAGTATAAAGGCTGCCAAAAAAACAAGGTGCTTCCTTCCTGTCTCCATGGAGAACACAGACCGGTTACATTGATGGTATAATAATAGCAATCTGTTGTTTGTATAAAACTTTGCGCTCTTCACCGCTTCCAGGAAAACGGAGATAATAATGTTTTCTGTGAGTGTGAAGGACGATTGTTACAATGTAATCACCTTAGAATATAATCTGTTACAATCACTACATCGCAGCATGCATTCACAACCATGTATACTTTACGGCATAACAGGTGTGTGACGCGGCCCCCATATGTCCGTCTGTTTGCCTATCATAGTATTGCCGTTCGTTGTTTCCCGTATTGAGGTGGAGCGGCGCAATATCTTTCCCTTCATCTACTATTCTGAGGGGGACCTTCACCCACTTACAGCTCTAAGAGAATTATATTTCCAGATTCATAAACACCCGTAACCAGTGGCGGATGGTGCTCAAAATTTTTGGGGGGGCGCAAACATACGAAAATAAAAAAACAATTGCAGCCTCACTGTGCCCATCAATTGTCACCACTGTGCCATGCCATCAAATGCAGCCACTGTGCCATGCCATCATATGTCACCACTGTGCCATCATATGTCACCACTGTGCCATCATATGTCACCACTGTGCCATGCCATCAAACGCAGCCACTGTGCCATCATATGTCACCACTGTGCCATCATATGTCACCACTGTGCCATCAATTGTTACCACTATGCCATGCCATCAAACATAGCCACTGTGCCCAGCAATATTGTAGCCACTGTACCCAGCAATATTGTAGCCACTGTGCCCAGCATTTGTCACCACTGTGCCCAGCAATATTGTAGCCACTGTGCCCAGCATTTGTCACCACTGTGCCCAGCATTTGTCGCCACTGTGCCCAGCAATTGTCGCCACTGTGCCCAGCATTTGTCGCCACTGTGCCCAGCAATTGTCGCCACTGTGCCCAGCAATTGTCGCCACTGTGCCCAGCAATTGTCGCCACTGTGCCCAGCAATTGTCGCCACTGTGCCCTGTAAAATGCTTTTTAACTCAAAAAAGTGTATTTTTTCCCAAAAAATATTTGCTTGTAAGACCGCTGTGCAAATACAGTGTGACATAAAGTATTGCAACGACCGCCATTTTATTCTCTAGGCTGTCTGTAAAAAAAAAATTATAATATAATAACATAATGTAATTATAGAAGTAATTTTCTAGCAAAAATGTCTTTAACTTGTAAACAACAAGTCTCAAAACGAGGCTCGGTCCTTAACCACTTGCCGACCTCCTCATGTACATATACGTCAGCAGAATGGCACGGACAGGCACATGTACGTACCTATACGTCCTCTGCTTGACGTGGGTCGGGGGTCCAATCGGGCCCCCCCCCCCGCTATATGCGGCGGTCGGTAAGCCTCGGGGAGCGATCCGGGACGACGGCGCGGCTATTCGTTTCTAGCCCCCCCGTCGCGATCGCTCCCCGGAGGTGAAGAACGGGGAGAGACGTATGTAAACACGGCTTCCCCGTGCTTCACTGTGGCGGCTGCATCGATTGAGTGATCCCTTTTATAGGGAGACTCGATCGATGATGTCAGTCCTACAGCCACACCCCCCTACAGTTGTAAACACACACTAGGTGAACCCTAACTCCTACAGCTCCCCCTGTGGTTAATTCCCAAACTGCAACTGTCATTTTCACAGTAAACAATGCAATTTAAATGCATTTTTTGCTGTGAAAATGACAATGGTCCCAAAAATGTGTCAAAATTGTCCGAAGTGTCCGCCATAATGTCGCAGTCACAAAAAAAATCGCTGATTGCCGCCATTAGTAGTAAAAAAAAATAAAAAATAAAAAAAATGCAATAAAACTATCCCCTATTTTGTAAACGCTATAAATTTTGCGCAAACCAACCGATAAACGATTATTGCGATTTTTTTTACCAAAAATAGGTAGAAGAATACATATCGGCCTAAACTGAGGAAAAAAATGTTTTATATATGTTTTTGGGGATATTTATTATAGAAAAAAGTAAAAAATATTGCATTTTTTTCAAAATTGTCGCTCTATTTTTGTTTATAGCGCAAAAAATGAAAACCGCAGAGGTGATCAAATACCACCAAAAGAAAGCTCTATTTGTGGGGGAAAAAGGGACGCCAATTTTGTTTGGGAGCCACATCGCACGACTGCGCAATTGTCTGTTAAAGCGACGCAGTCCCGAACTGTAAAAACCCCTTGGGTCTTTAGGCAGCATATTGGTCCGGGGCTTAAGTGGTTAAAGGGGTTGTAAAGGTACAATTTTTTCCCCCTAAATAGCTTCCTTTACCTTAGTGCAGTCCTCCTTCACTTACCTCATCCTTCCATTTTGCTTTTCAATGCCCTTATTTCTTCTGAGAAAATAGGATTTTATACTCACCGTAAAATCTTTTTCTCCGAGTTCATGGATGGACACAGCCTTAATCTTGACATAGTGGGAAATAGCCTATCTTTAGGAGAGACTAGGCAGAAAAGTGTTAATAACTTCAAAGCCGAACCGAACCGCCCAGGGTGCGGTCCCACTGACTATATCCTCTCAGCCTGCACCAAGCAGTTCAGTTTGTAGCAAGCAGTACAAACTTTAAAGAAAAAGAGGGGTGGGTGCTGTGTCCATCCATGAACTCAGAGTACGGTGAGTATAAAATCCTATTTTCTCTTTCGTTCATGGATGGACACAGCCTTAATCCTGACCTAGTGGGACGTCCCAAAGAAGTGTAAAAATGAGGGGTGGGAACAGCATAAAAATAAACTTCACCAAAAAACAGAGCTCCTCAACTTAGGAGTTGTAACTCTAAACAACCGCCTGCAAAACTTTGCGGCCTGAAGAAGCATCCGAAGATGCACTCACATCAACTTGTAAAGTTTAGTGAAAGTGTGAGCGGGCGACCAGGTCGCCGCTTTACACACCTGGCAAACAGACGCTTGATGTCAGAAAGCCCAAGAGGCACCATTGCCCTGGTCGAATGCATCATGACAGGGAGGCGCCCGAACCTTTATGGCGTAGCCTGATCAGGATCTGTCGGATCCACCTCGAAATGGCGGCAGATGAAACCGATGGGCCCTTCTTGGGACCAGCCACCGAAACAAACCGGGAGTCTGAACTCCGGAACGGAGCAGTAACAGACAAGTATATTCTTGGGGCTAGGACAACGTCCAAGGGATGCCACGTCGTCTCCTTAGGATTCAACGGATGAGGACACAAGCATGGTAGTACAATATCTTCCTTGAGATGGAAGGTCGAAATTACCTTTGGGAAGAAAAAAGGCTGCGGATGCAGCACCACCTTATCCTTGTGGAAGATCAGATAGGGAGCCTTTCCTGACCAAAAGGACCACTTTCTAAAAAAGTTTCAACAAGGGAACTTCCCTAATGTTCTCAAACGGTGGTTTCTGAGGCACCTAGAGGTCATGCCGTTAAAGCCATTGACTGTAAAGCAGGATGACCTATGGGACCTTGCGACAGCAGGTCCTCTCGTAGCGGTAGACGCCAAGGTGCGTCTGCTATTCAAATCCCCACAGAGGTAGTGTGGGACGGGCCGGAGGGGCCACATGCCGAACCCCCTGCAGCGACTGTAAAGCAGGATGCAGTATGGGACCTTGTGACAGCAGGTCCTCTCTCAGCGTTAGACGCCAAGGGACGTCTGCTACTAGCCGCACTAGATCGGCGTACCAAGGATGCAGAGGCCAAACTGGAGCAATTAGGATCATAGGAATCCCCTCTGGAGGCCTCCACTCTGTGAAGCAGAAGAGGAGGGAGCTTTAGAGGAGGGAAGGCATAGATTAGCCGGTACTGACTCCACGGCACCACTAACGCATCTGTTGCGTCCGCCAATGGGTCTCTTGACCTGGCCACAAACCTCAATACCTTCTGATTGGGTCGAGACGCCAGGAGATCTACGTCTGGCGTGCCCCATCTTTGGCAAAGGAGCTGAAACACCTCTGGGTGTAGAGACCATTCTCCTTGCTCCAGCATCTGGCGACTCAGGTAGTCCGCCTGCCAGTTTTCCACACCCGGAATGTATATGGCCGACAGGGCCGGTACGCTCTGCCCACCTTCTGACGCTGCAGCCGAGCTTCTTGTTCCTCCTTGATGGTTGACACATGCCACCGCCGTGGCGTTGTCCGACTGGATCCTGACTGGACGCCCTTGTAGCCTCTGAGACCATGTGGAGAGGCACAGCCTGATCGCCCAAAGTTCCAGGACATTGATCGGCATATGGGAATCCTCTGGAGACCAGCGACCCTGGGTCGACTGAACCCCCCAAACTCCCCCCCCACTCCCAAACCGGTAAGGCTGGCATCCGTTGTGATGACTATCCAGTGATAAGGAAGGAACGACTTCCCAGACAGAAGTGCCGGTGAGGTCAGCCACCAAACTAGGGAGGTCCTGACCAGGTGGCTCACCAGGATTTGATAATTCAGGGATGATGGGCACTTGTCCCATCTGGAAAGAATGCCAGGGCGGGTGCGCGGGGTGCAGTTCAATCAGGCGCCACAGATATGGGGGCGCTCATGAGCCAGAGTGCTTCACTCCCTCCTCCTCTCCTTGTCTGCGTCCCTCTGGACGCCGCTGGTCACCTGCGCTCTCTCCACCCTGTTTCCTGCTCAAGCCAGCCCCTCCTGTCAGAGGAGCGTGAAGCGGCTGTTCGGAGAGAGACCCGCTCTCTCGCTCAGTGACGTTGTCGGGGGCGGGGTGCTCCATGCCGTGCAGTGCCGGAATTTGTTCTGGAATCTGGACTATGATACAATCTTCTCCACCCGGGCGGCGTGGCTCCACACTGTCCTCTTCTCTCCAGCTGCCGCCCGGGTGGGGTTTATCCTGAGGGGGGGTGTACTAATGGAGGGGGCTCTGTACAAATTGAGGGGGGTCTGTACTAATGCAAAGGGGGTCTGTACTAATGGAAGGGGGTCTGTACTAATGCAAAGGGGGTCTGTACTAATGCAAAGGAGCTCTGTACTAATGGAGGGGGCTCTTTAATAATGGAGGGGGATCTGTACTAATGAAGGGGGCTCTGTACTAATGCAAAGGGGGTCTGTACTAATGGAAGGGGTCTGTACTAATGCAAAGGGGGTCTGTACTAATGGAATGGGTCTGTACTAATGCAAAGGAGCTCTGTACTAATGGAGGGGGCTCTGTACTAATGCAAAGGGGGTCTGTACTAATGAAAAGGGGGTCTGTACTAATGGAGGGGGCTCTGTACTACTGCAAAGGGGGATATGGCCCTTTACTCACCTTTCCAAGGATGCCCAGCTCTGTCTTCTGTTCTTGCTAAAGCAAGGTAGTAGCTACTTACCCTTCCTGTGGGTTTATGCTGGAAGCATCCTGGACAGTGCATCTTCCGCATGGTAACGGACATGACTGTCGGCCAGGCTACTGCGACTCGGCCCTGTAGACCGGTCCTTATGCAAGCCCTGGAGCGTATAGCTCACTGGCCACCCGTAGAGCGACTGGCATGTCGTGGATAACCCAGCACGTAGCTATGGTCGGCACACGCTCGATGGCCGAAACTGGGAAGAATACAAGGATCTGGGATCCAGTCGGCAGTTGATCGAAGATCGCAGGAAAAACTTACATAAATAAAAAATCCCAAAAAATGAATCCAAACTAAAAGCCTCCAAGCCCTGGGCCTGAAGGGATCCATGTCTTCTCCTAGACTAGGCAGAAAAAAACTCAACTGCTTGGTGCAGGCTGAGAGAATAGAGTCAGTGGGACCGCACCCTGGGCGGGGTGGTTCGGCTTTGAATTTGTTAACACTTTTCTGCCTAGTCACTCCTAAAGATAGGCTATATCCCACTATGTCAAGATTAAGGCTGTGTCCATCCATGAACGAAAGAGAAATCCTCACTTCCTGTTCTTCTGTCTGTAACTCCACACAGTAATGCAAGGCTTTCTCCCTGGTGTGGAGTGTCGTGCTCGCCCCCCTCCCTTGGACTAACGGAGAGTTAGGACGCCCACTAACACACAGCTCCTTTCTCCATCTGCAACGTAGAGAGCGTCCTGACTCTCCTGTAGTCCAAGGGAGGGGGCGAGCACGACACTCCACACCAGGGAGAAAGCCTCGCATTACTGTGTGGAGCATCCCCGGTAAATGTTGATGAACCAGGAAAGGCAAAATATAAGCAGATAAATGGGGTGGATGGAGGCCGGTGGAATCACTCCCTGTTGGACACGATTTAGTATAAAATTCATAGTAAATCAATACATTTATTCAGCAGAAACCCTGCTTAGCACTGCTCAGCCTGCACATAAATCATGTAAATGAATAATACCCCCAGGGGGAGAGTTTAGGCCGATCTCCAGGCAGTTAGACACAAATTAATGCAGCTTTGTCTTCCTTAAGAGCCCATTCACACCTTGGCGTTTTGTCGCCTGTAGCGCGACGCGCACAAACGCCAGAGGGACCAAAATACATGTAAGGCTATGGGCATGGTTCACATCTGAACGCTGATGCGCCTGACGCGCATCGCATGTAGTCAATAAAAGTTCCGGACCCTTTTTTGTCGCGCATATCGCGCGATATGCGCGTATTTGAGTGTTTCCATTTCCCATAGAAAGTAATGGAAACGCTCGATTCAAGCGACTTGCGCGACAACGGGCGTTTGCTACAGGCGTTTCGTCAATAGAACTTGTCGCCCATGCAGAAGATTAAAAAAATCTACCAACATAGCAACAAGTGATGAAAAGATGATAGTTTTTCCTATTGGCTAAAAAAAAAACGTCAAAGTACAAAAACGTCGGACAACGCTGTATGCAAACGCGCATATTAGCATGAATACGCGCGACAAAACGCCGTAAAAAAAAAGCTGGAAAACGCCGCTATTGCCTACGCCTAGGTGTGAATGCAGCCTAAGGCCCCGTACACACGATAGAATCTATCCGCAGATAAATCCCAGCAAATGGGTTTCTGCGGATAGATCCTATGGTGTGTACACGCCAGCGGATCTGTTTCCGCGGAGAAATCTCCTCTGGGATGGATTCCAGCAGATCGAATATTTGTTGTGCTGCACAACATATCCATCTGCTGGAATCCATTCCAACGGATGGATCCGCTCGTCTGTACAGACTTACCGGATCCATTCGTCCAAAGGGATTCCCCGCACGCGTCGTAATGATTTGACGCATGCGTGGAATTCCTTATATGACAGCGTCGCGCCCGTCGCCGCGTCATAATCGCGGCGACGGCGCGACACGTCATCGGCAGAGGATTTCCGCGCGGATTTCAATGGGATGGTGTGTACACTCCATCCCATCGAAATCAGCGGATATCTTTGAGAGGATTTATCCGTGGAAACGGTCCGCTGGACCGTATCTGCGGATAAATCCTCTCGTGTGTATGGGGCCTAACACTTGCCAACCGCCGCATGCCTATTTACATCAACAGAATGGCACGGGCAGGCAGATTGGCGTACAGGTACGTCCATTTGAAAATCTGCCGCCCAGCGGATGCGCGCGCCACGTGCCTCGTGAGTGCGGCCGCGGGTCCCGGCCCACGATTGCGGTCGGCAAGAGCGGAACAGGGGAATGCCTTTGTAAACAAGGCATTACCCTATTCTGCCTAGTGACACTGTCACTGATGACCGTTCCCCCGTGATCGGGAAGGTCATCAGTGATGTGTCACGTGTAGCCACGCCCCCCCCTAACAGTAAGAATCACTTCCTAGGGAACACTTAACCCCCTAGTGGTTAACCCCTTCACTGCCAGTGTCATTTTTACAGTAATCAGTGCATTTGTATAGCACTGATCGCTGTAAAAATGACAATGGTCCCAAAAATGGTGTCAAAAGTTGCCGATGTGTCCGCCATAATGTCGCAGTCACGATAAAAATCGCTGATCGCCACCATAACTAGTAAAAAAAATATATAAAAAGAAAATACCATAAAACTATCCCCTATTTTGTAGACGCTATAACTTTTGCGCAAACCAAACAATAAACGCTTATTGCGATTTATTGTAGAAGAATACATGTCGGCCTAAACTGTGGAATTTTTTTTTTTTTTTATGTATTTTTGGGGGATATTAATTATAGCAAAAAGCAAAAAATATTGCATTTTTTTTTCAAAATTGTCGCTCTATTTTTGTTTATAGCGCAAAAAATAAAAACCGCACAGGTGATCAAATACCACCAAAAGAAAGCTCTATTTGTAGGAAAAGAAGGACGTCAATTTTGTTTGGGAGCCACGCCGCACCACCGCGCAATTGTCAGTTAAAACGATGCAGTGCCGAATCGCAAAAAGTGGCCTGGTCATGAACCACCAAAATGGTCCGGGGCTGAAGCGGTTAATACATCATAAAAAGTGTTTTTGCTTTTTTTTTATTATTATTCAGCTATTGTGTATCTGAATTTTACTTGGTACCATCATCTTGCATCCAGTACAGAAGCTTTTCACTGTGAGAGGGAGGGGCTTAACTGGGAGCCATTCAGGTGTGCTGCATGCAAATATGCTGACAAGGCATATGCTAATAGGAGGAAAGAGCAGAGTGATGGATGATTTCCTCAGTCTTCTGCTTTATCACTGTCCAGTTAGCCAGCTGGGGGTGAATATAATACGCTGCTGTACAGTATTGATCAGTATTGACCCTTGATGTCTTCTCCCGCCCTTGATGACGCTTCAGCCAATCAGGTTACCGGTGAACCTGATTGGCTGAGATGCCTGTCAGTCTTAGCCAAGGAACGCACCCCCGTGCGTCACTTGGATAAGAAGTGAAAAAAATTCAATGCGCTACTGTGAGTATACAGTTATGATAATAAAGCGGTGATCATAAATAAAGTATATCTGAGGCAGCTATATCTAAGAGTGTTCACATAACACAGAAATCAAAATATAAATAGACAAGTGATAAGCGCTTCAAATATGTGATCGTGATCACAACAAAGGATAATACCAATAATAAGTGCACAAACACAATAAATAACTGCACTGTGATTGGTGAAGTAAATACCAACTGGGAAAAAACCCCAAAAAATAACACAAAGATTGTGAACCTGGAATGGTAAAAATAGATCTCTGTGCAATGGACACTGTTTGGACACTTCCAATTACACAGAGATCTATTTTTACCATTCCAGGTTCACAATCTTTGTGTTATTTTTTGGGGTTTTTTCCCAGTTGGTATTTACTTCACCAATCACAGTGCAGTTATTTATTGTGTTTGTGCACTTATTATTGGTATTATCCTTTGTTGTGATCACGATCACATATTTGAAGCGCTTATCACTTGTCTATTTATATGTCACTTGGATAAGCATCTGGAAGCCAGAGGGCTGTAATCGGAAAGCCTATCAGAGCCGCTGGCTTTATTCAGATGGCCGGCCCCTCGCCAGGGGGCCGGCCATCTGAATAGTCGGCGGCAGCGGCAATACATAGATTCATGCAATGCACGAATCTATGTATTGTATCAGTGGCGGTGCGAAAGGGGGCGGCGCCCTCTATGGACGCACCGCAACTGTATGTATACAGTATATATATACATACACTGTAGATATATAGATATATATTTTTAGAATGAAATAAAAAAAATTGTTTTATTGCATTTTAGTGTAAATATGAGAACTGAGGTCTTTTCGACCCCCACATCTCATATTTAAGAGGACCTGTCATGTTTTCTCTATTACAATGGATGTTTACATTCCTTGTAATCAGGGCCGATCCTAGGCAGGGTGCACATGGTGCATTGCACCCAGGCGCCTGCAGAGGTGGGGGCGCCGAACATCTAACAGACTCTCTAACAGAAGCCCTCTCTGTGTCCATCAGAGAGCCCCCCCTCCAGGTCCCAGTAAAGTACTTTGCTTCTCTTCCTGTATTTTGTTTATTGTTAAGAGATCATGTAAGGATCCCAGGGTTATGAAGACTTTGTGGGGAAGCATCTCTGTGGTTGAGTCATTGCCAGAGAAACATTTGAAAAGGGGAGGAGTTAGTAAAACGATGACGCCCATGTGGGGGCATCAAAAATATTTCTGCACCCAGACGCCTGTGACCCTAGGATCGGCCCTGCTTGTAATAGAAATAAAAGTGACCCAAATTATTTATTTTTTAAAAACAGTGTCAAAAAAATTGAGTAAAATAAATAAAATAAAAATATTTTAAAGCGCCCCGTCCCGATGAACTTGCACGCAGAAGCAAACGCATAGGTGAGTCTTGCCCGCATATGAAAACGGTGTTCCAACCACACATGTGAGGTATCGCTGCGTTGGTTAGTGCAAGAGCAATAATTTTAGTACATTTAGAACATTATCTTTCACAATATAAAAAAAATTACCGTATTTATCGGCATATAACACGCACAGGCGTATAACACGCACCCTAACTTTAGGAGCGAAGTTTCAGGAAAAAAAACTTCCACAGCCCCCTGCGTATAACACGCAGACACAGTTTACCCTCTATTTTCAGGGTAAAAAGGTGAGTGTTATATGCCAATAAATACAGTAGGTTAACTTAACTTTTGTCTTATGTTTTTATTTTAAAAAGTGTATTTTTTCCAAAAAAAAGTGCGCTTGTAAGACTGCTGCGCAAATACAGTTTGACAAAAAGTATTGCAATCACCGCCATTTTATTCTCTAGGGTGTAAGAAAAAAAATGTATAATGTTTGAGGGTTCTAAGTAATTTTCTAGCAAAAAAAATGTTTTTAACTTGTAAACACCAAATCTAAAAAAAGAGTCTCGGCCCTTAAGTGGTTAATATACAGAGCGGACACGGACACAGCCCGCTCTCCTCTTTGAGGCAGTAGGATGGAAATGTCCATTTCTATCTGACTGCCATCCGATCCACCATCTGGCTGTTTTCGGCGGACAGGATCGGATCGGATCGGATGTCGGTGGGTGTACAGCTGCCCCTATGTGTGTGTGTGTTTTTCTCTGAATGGAAAGATACATTGTATTACCTACTAGATACATTATATAATACATTGTATCTTTTTCTCCTTTTCCAAAAAAAAAAAAAAAAAGTGTGTGTAAAAAAGATAATGGGAAAATAATAAAAAGCAAAGATAAAATAGCTAGATCAGGGATTGATCTAGGTCGGGGGTTAGGGTCAAAGGTCAGTATATTTTAACCACTTAAAGCGGGAGTTCACCCATTTAAAAAAAAAAAAAAAATCTCCCCTTAGCTTCCTGCTCGTTCGGTCTAGGGGAATCGGCTATTTATATTAAAATAGGTGCAGTACTTACCCGTTTTCGAGCTGCATCTTCTTCCGTCGCTTCCGGGTATGGGTCTTCGGGAGCCGGCGTTCCTTCTTGAGTGACAGCCTTCCGAGAGGCTTCCGACGGTCGCATCCATCGCGTCACTCGTAGCCGAAAGAAGCCGAACGTCGGTGCGGCTCTATACTGCGCCTGCGCACCGACGTTCGGCTTCTTTCGGAAAATCGTGACGCGATGGATGCGACCGTCGGAAGCCTCTCGGAAACCTGTCAATCAAGAAGGACCGCCCATTCCCGAAGCCCATACCCGGAAGCGACGGAGAGGATGCGTCTCGTAAACGGGTAAGTACTGCACATATTTTTAAATAAATTGCCGATTCCCCTAGTAATAACGAGCAGGAAGCGAAGGGGGAAAAGTGCCCTCTAAGGGTGAACCCCCGCTTTAAGACCCAGACCAATATGCAGGTAAAGGACCAGGCCCCTTTTTGCGATTCGGCACTGCGTCGCTTTAACTGACAATTGCGCGGTCGTGCGACGTGGCTCCCAAACAAAATTGGCGTCCTTTTTTTCCCACAAATAGAGCTTTCTTTTGGTGGTGTTTGATCACCTCTGCGGTTTTTATTTTTTCCGCTATAAACAAAAATAGAGCGACAATTTAAAAAAAAAAAATCAAGATTTTTTACTTTTTCCTATAATAAATATCCCCCAAAAATATATATAAAAAAAAAATGTTTTCCTCAGTTTAGGCCGATACGTATTCTTCTACCTATTTTTGGTAAAAAAAAACGTTTATCGATTGGTTTGCGCAAAATTTATAGCGTTTACAAAATAGGGGATAGTTTTATGGCATTTTTATAAAAAAAATGTTTTTAATACTAATGGTGGCGATCAGCGATTTGATTTTTTTTCATGACTGCAACATTATGGCGGACACATCGGACACTTTTGACACATTTTTGGGACCATTGTCATTTTCACAGCAAAAAGTGCTATAAAAATGCACTGTTTACTGTGAAAATTACAATTGCAGTTTGGGAACCACTAGGGGGCGCTGAAGTGTGACCTCATATGTGTTTCTAACTGTAGGGGGCGGGGCTGGACGTGTGACGTCATTGATCGCCTTTCTCTATATCGGGGAACAGACGATCAATGACAGTGCCACAGTGAAGAACGGGGAAGCTGTGTTTACACTCACCTCTCCCCGTTCTTCAGCTCCTGTGACCGATCACGGGACTCCAGCAGCGATCGGGTCCCGCGACCGCGGTCACGGAGCTTCGGACCGGGTCGCGGGCGTGCGTGACCCACGGCTGGGCACGTGCCTGTGCCCAGCCGTGCCATTCTGCCGACGTATATCGGCGTTAGACGGTCCTTAAGTGGTTAACCATTAGCCGCCATCATTCTACTGCGGCAGGTTGGCTCACCTGCGCAAATTGCCATAGCTGTACGTCAGCCCTTTAAACAACTATAGCAGGCGCACGCGCCCCACCGGTCATGCGCAATCGCGGGCATGAGAGCCTGAACTGGGATGTGTGTGTGTGTGTGTGTGTGTGTGTTTGTTTAAACACACACACATCCCCATTCTGTCAGGAGAGGAGAGACAGATCGTGTGTTCCTACAGATGGTGTGCTCCTCCTCTAGTCAGTCCCATCCCCCTACAGTTAGAAACACACACGAGGGAACACATTTGACCCCTTGATCGCCCCCTTGAGAACCCTAGGATTCCTTCTGAGGTTGCTAGGGGTTCCCTGAGCTATGGCTGATTGATCTCTCATTTGATAGTTCCCTCATAGTCCTGAGGCCATCTGGCATAGCCAGCTGCAAGACACTAGTGATCTTCTTCAGATATCTGTAAGGGCTCCTTCACATGTGATGTTGGGGGGGCGATAAAAGTTTGACCGCTCGCCTGAACACTAACATACAGCGGCTGTATACGTTCTGTGCCACTTTTGAGGACTGCAGTGTAGATGGGATCTTTCTTCTTGGGCAGTTACTGTGGTCTATGGTTTTCTTTTTTTTTTTTATTTCTCCACCAAGAAGGGGCGTAAGTCAGCCATTCTCAATCAGGGTTCTTTAGATCGCTAGGGTTTCTCCTAGACATGTGCACTGCCGAAAAATTTCACTTTTCTGAATTTTTTGGGAAATTCTGTCAATTCCAAAGTTCAAGAATTCTGAAAATTTAAAAAATTGTGATTTTGGAAATTTGAAAAATTCACATTTTCCTATTTTGAGATTCTGAATTTTCAAATTTTCGAGTTTCCGATTCTCAAAATTTCAGAGTTTTCAAATTATGGAATTTCTAATTTTCTAATCTCCGATTTTCGAATTGCCAAACTCCAATTTCCGTTTTTTTCTGAAATTCCAGAATTTCCGTAAATTCTTAAAATTTGAAATGCAAAAATCAAAATTTTCCGATTTTCGAAATTCACAATTTTCGAAATTCAGAATTTTAAATTTTCGAAATTCAGAATTTCCGAAAATTTGTAAATTCGAAGATTCTGAATTCAGGATTTTCGAAATTCAGGATTTTCGAAATTCAGGATTTTCGAAATTCAGGATTTTCGAAATTCAGAATTTTTGAAATTCAGAATTTTTGAAATTCGGTAATTCCAAAAATTTGGAAATTGAAAAAGTCAGAAAATCAGAAATTTCGGAATTAACGAATTTCTCAAAGTTTGGTAAAAACCGAATTCGGAACGAAACAAATCGCACATGTCTTGTTCCTCCAGGGGTTTCTAGGGGTTCTTTGAGCTGTGGCTGATTGATCTCCCATTGGATAGTGCCCTCATAGTTCTGGGACCACTTAGCAGAGCCAGTGATCTTTTTCAGGGCTCGTTTTCACGTGATGTTGGGACCAATAAAACAAGGTGGTTGAGATGTGGTTTGACTATCAGCCTGAACAATGCTGTACACATGCCACAGCAAAACCTGAACAGCATGTTGCTTTCCGCATGCGGTGCTGCTGCCAAATGCGACCACTGCAGTTCTATGGGGCTGCACCAGAAGCGCTTGTGCAACTGTGTGCAATGCATAAGTTACAGTAGTATGGCAATTATGGGGTTAAAACAGGCAGTGAGGAGGCAACATATCACTTCCTTTCCGCCTGTCAGACAGCAGGGGTGCCTGCTGAAGTTCTGTATAAGCCCTAAGGGTGATATACTGACCATCACAGTAAGGCAGGGCAAAAGGGGAAGCTGCCCTGGGCCCTGTCATCGCCCAAAGCAGCTGCCTCATACTTGCCAACTATCCCAGTTTATATTCCCTTGTCCCTTGAAGTTTTTAGTCCTGTGCTGTGTCCCGATATCTCAGTGTGAAGTGCTTACTACACTTTTTTAAGACCGAGTACAAGTACCGATACTTTTTTTCAAGTACTCGCCGATACCGAATACCGATACTTTTTTGTAATCTCATGTGACAGCGGCACATGTGTCAGTATGTTTTTTTTTTTATCTTTAACAATTTGTTTTTAATTTTTTAATTTTTTAAATATTTTTTACAATTTTTTTATTTATACTTTCTTCTTTTTTTTTAAGGGGGGGGGGGGGTCCGTGTCAGTGTGTTTTTTCTTACATTTTTTTATTTTCTACAATCATTTTTTTTATTCTTTTTTTTTTTATTATTATTTATTTATTTTTTCAGCACTGTTGGGGGGGTCTTTGGTGAGATATCAGGGGTCTTAACAGACCTCCGACATCTTCCCTTTGAGACAGGGAAAGGGACTAGGGACACATGTTCCCCTGTCCCTTTCTCAGCAGCATCAGCTGCGCTGAAAATGAATGGAGTGAAGACAGCGTCTTCTCTTCATTCATAAACTGAAACATTTGTAAACACAGGTTACAAGGTTTCAGTTATGTGAATCTGTCCATTCACATAACTGAAACCTTGTAACCTGTGTTTACAAATGTTTCAGTTTATGAATGAAGAGAAGCCGCTGTCTTCACTCCATTCATTTTCAGCGCAGCTGATGCTGCTGAGAAAGGGACAGGGGAACATGTGTCCCTGACTCTGTCCATTCGGAGCAGTAAGGAGCCGGATTTACCGGCTCCTACCCCGCTCTCCATCCTGACATTTCCAGGGGGTGGAGGAGGAGCATGGAAAGGGAGAGAAACACGGCGGCATACACGGGATACACGGCGGCATACACGGCGGGATACATGGAGGGAGGGAGACAGACTGCAGCAAAACGGAGGGGGGCTGGAGCAAGGGCGGATCCAGAGTCTAGTCTCGGGAGGGGCACTGCCAGAAAATAAGGTGTTGCTTACAGAACTCAATTAGGTGTCCCGTGTGTCCGCTGCAATGTTGCAGTACCGCTAAAAAATCAATGATCGCCGCCATTACTAGTAAAAAATATTTAAACATAAATGCCATAAATCTATCCCATAGTTTGTAGACGATTGTCAGGGACTGCAGACATGATACAAGAGATGGTCAGAGACTGCAGACGTGGTACAAGAGATGGTCAGAGACTGCAGACATGATACAGGAGATGGTCATAAACTGCAGACGTGGTACAAAAGATGGTCAGAGACTGCAGACGTGGTACAAAAGATGGTCAGGGACTGCAGACATGATACAGGAGATGGTCAGAGACTGCAGACGTGGTACAAGAGATGGTCAGAGACTGCAGACATGGTACAAGGGATGGTCAGAGACTGCAGACATGGTACAAGGGATGGTCAGAGACTGCAGACATGGTACAAGAGATGGTCAGAGAATGCAGACATGGTACAAGAGATGGTCAGAGACTGCAGACATGGTACAAGAGATGGTCAGAGAATGCAGACATGATACAAGAGATGGTCAGAGAATGCAGACATGGTACAAGAGATGGTCAGAGACTGCAGACATGGTACAAGAGATGGTCAGAGACTGCAGACATGGTACAAGAGATGGTCAGAGACTGCAGACATGGTACAAGAGATGGTCAGAGACTGCAGACATGGTACAAGAGATGGTCAGAGACTGCAGACATGGTACAAGGGATGGTCAGAGACTGCAGACATGGTACAAGGGATGGTCAGAGACTGCAGACATGGTACAAGGGATGGTCAGAGACTGCAGACATGGTACAAGAGATGGTCAGAGAATGCAGACATGGTACAAGAGATGGTCAGAGACTGCAGACATGGTACAAGAGATGGTCAGAGAATGCAGACATGATACAAGAGATGGTCAGAGAATGCAGACATGGTACAAGAGATGGTCAGAGACTGCAGACATGGTACAAGAGATGGTCAGAGACTGCAGACATGGTACAAGAGATGGTCAGAGACTGCAGACATGGTACAAGAGATGGTCAGAGACTGCAGACATGGTACAAGAGATGGTCAGAGACTGCAGACATGGTACAAGGGATGGTCAGAGACTGCAGACATGGTACAAGGGATGGTCAGAGACTGCAGACATGGTACAAGAGATGGTCAGAGACTGCAGACATGGTACAAGAGATGGTCAGAGACTGCAGACATGGTACAAGAGATGGTCAGAGACTGCAGACATGGTACAAGGGATGGTCAGAGACTGCAGACATGGTACAAGGGATGGTCAGAGACTGCAGACATGGTACAAGAGATGGTCAGAGACTGCAGACATGGTACAAGAGATGGTCAGAGACTGCAGACATGGTACAAGAGATGGTCAGAGACTGCAGACATGGTACAAGAGATGGTCAGAGACTGCAGACATGGTACAAGGGATTGCCCTGCAAGTACTCAGGCAAATGCTTGGTATCGGTCCCGATACCGATACTAGTATCGGTATCGGGACAACCCTAGTACAGATGACTCACCTGCAGACCCTGTGTTTACATGTAAATAAATGTCATTCATATGTAAATATCATCAGGATTCATATGTAAATAGCTGAGGCCAGCGGCATTCATATGTAAATAAAGGCGGCAAGAATTTTTTTGCCCAGGGTCCAATCAACATTAAAGATTGCCCTGCAGTAAGGAGAGCATTGATCCCCGGGGGAATTGCCTTAGCAGAGGTTTCCCAAGATCTGAAAATTTGCTCAAGGTTTCCTCTGGGGTAAAAAAAGTTGACCGCTATAAACTTTGGATAGGCTTTTGGATCTCAGATTTTGAATATTTTACGGTGCCGCACCTCGGTTATCAAAGTGTTCCTTGCCTTTTAAACCAATTACAAAAATATATTTCTCCATTATTTTTTTTAGGTCCTAAAACATTTGAGGCACCTAAACTTCACCAACAACATGGGGGAGCAAGTGGACTTCAATGACTTTGGAGACCTGGTGGGGAATTACACCATCATCAACTGGCACTTGTCCAAAGAGGACGGCTCGGACGAAGTGGTCTTTGAGGACATCGGTCACTACAACGTGTACGCCCGGAAGGGGGAGAGGCTTTTCATTAACGAGAGCAAGATCCTGTGGAGTGGATTCTCCCGAGAGGTAGGTGACGTTATTTTGGGGAGTCTCTGCAGATGGCGCTGAAGGGTCTTTTTTTCATATTTGTGAATTAAAAGAGCACGATCCACGATACATTATCGTAGATGTTGAAAGCTTCTATACTCTGCTGATCCCCACTCAGTAGTAACCCCCAGCTCTGCTGATCCCCCCCACTCAGTAGTAACCCCCAGCTCTGCTGATCCCCCCGCTCAGTAGTAACCCCCAGCTCTGCTGATCCCCCCGCTCAGTAGTCCCCCCAAGCTCTGCTGATGCCCAACTCAGTAGTACATACCTCCCAACATTTCTAAAATCCACTGTGGGACATTCTTGTTGAGCGGGGGTGCCGGGGTTCAAAGTTGTTGAGTGGGGGGGGGGTTGGGTTGCCGCGGATCTCGAAGTTGTTGAGCTGGGGGGAGGGGGGTGATTGCCGTGATCAAAGTTGTTGAGCGGGGGGGTGGTGGTTGCCGCGATCGAAGTTGCCTTCAGCTGCCGCAGACCACACACCGCTACGGTTAGCATGTCTCCCCTCTGACCTTGTTCTTCTTCCTGTGTGGGAAAATTAACCCCAGCGCGGGACTGCGGGAGGATGCAGTCTGTGCGGGAAGTTCCCGCAGAATCCGGGCGGGTTGGGAGGTATGGTAGTAACCCCCAGCTCTGCTGACCCCCGCTCATGAAGTAACCCCAAGCTCTGCTTATCCTCTGATTTGCTGATCCTCCTCTCCCTCTCCAGTCCCCGCTTACCTCTCACTACATTGCTGCCACACTGCTGACCACGTGTGCAATTGCTAGTTTCTCCTGCTCCGCCCCCCCTCCCCAGCTCTGCTGATCCTCTGTCCTCTCTCGTCGGTCCCCGCTCAACTTCTGCTATAGCGTTCCCATGTTGCACACCACGTGTGCCGTTTGCTAGTTTCCCAGCTCCAGTCCAGGCCCCTCTCACTTTCTTGCTGCTCCACCCTGCACACCAGATGTGACGTCTGCACCAGGCACTCTCAGAATATATACACATGGACCGGAAGTGACAGCTGATGGCATCTTTCTGGTTCGCTAGTTGGTTTCCCAGTGCATCCTGGGTTATCTCATAACTGCCATACCTGCAAAACAAAGTGAAGTTAAAACCCTGTAGTACCCCAACTCAGCAGATCCCTAGCTCATTAGTACCTCCGTTAAGCAGATCCCCAGCTCATTGATATCCTCATTCAGCAGAATCCCTGCTCAGTAGTAACCCCCAAGCTCTGCTGATGCCCCACTCAGTAGTAATCCCCAGCTCTGCTGATCCCCCGCTCAGTAGTAACCCCCAAGCTCTGCTTATCCTCTGGTTTGCTGATTCTCCTGTCCAATGGTGGCTGGTGCTCAAATTTTTTTGGGGGTGCAAACAAATTGAAAAAAAAAACACATCAATTTCAGCCTCACTGTGCCATCAATTGCAGCCTCACTGTGCCATTAAACGCAGCCACTGTGCCATCAAATGCTCCCAAAGCTCCCACTGTGCCATCAAATGCTCCTACTGTGCCATCAAATGCTGCCACTGTGCCATTAAATGCTTCCACTGTGCCATCCAATGCTGCCACTGTGATCCCCCCGCCCCCGTGCCATCTGCCCGACACTTACCCCGATGTTAGGCCGAGTAAATAGATACCCAACATGTCACGCTTTAAAATTGCGCACACTCATGGAATGGCACCAAACTTCGGTACTTAAAAATCTCCATAGAAGACACTATAGGTTACCAGTTTAGAGTTACAGAGGAGGTCTAGTGCAAGAATTGTTTCTCGCGCTCTAACGCACGCGGCGATACCTCACATGTGTGGCTTGAGCGACATTTACATTTGTGGGCGGGACTTAGTTGTGTGCTCACTTCTGAGTGCGATCTCCCGGGGACAGGAGCGCTTTAAAAAAAAAAATGTAAACATCCCTTGTAATAGGAATCTATTGTGACAGGTCCTCTTTATGGAGAGAGGCGGGGTCAATAAGATCCCACATCTCTCCTCCAGGCTGGAAAGCATGAGATCGGGAAAAAAAATTCACCGATCTCATGCTGACAGCCGCGATCGCGGCTTTATTTAGGCTCCATTCACACTTAGGCGTTTTGTCGCCTGTAGCGCGACGCTATTGCAGCCTAAAATACGCTGGAGGGGTGATTTAACATTGTCGGCTATGGAGATGGTTCACATCTCCACGCCGAACGCCAAAACGCCGTATGCTGAAGCTCAAAACAAGTCCCTGACCCTTTTTTTCAGGCGGCTTCGGCGTTCGGCCATAGCCGACAATGTGTAAATCACCCCTCCAGCGAAAACTGCGGTAAAAAACGCCGCGTTTTGTCGCAGCAAATCGCGGGACAAAACGCCGCAATTTGTCGCGGCAAAATACGCTGCGTTCAGGTGTGAATGCAGCCTTACATCCGGGATCCCGGGCGTGACGTCATAACGTCGCGCCCAGGCCTCCGACTGTCATAGAGATGACCGAGAAACCTCTATCGTCGTCATCCGGCGCCGGCCGATTCGTTCTCCGGGCCCCCGATGGCACCGGAGAGCCCAGAGAAGCACCGGATGGTGGAGGGAGGGGGGGATGTCCCCTCCCGTCGCCTATGAGAACGATCAAGCGGCGGAACTGCACAGAATCGCTGGCTGCAAAGAAGGATACCTGAATGACGCCTGTAGCGGCACCCATCATTCATATAATCCCCCCCTGAAAGTCCAGGATGTCATATGACGCCCGGCAGTAGGGAAGTGGATAAGGGAGTTTGCATTATATGCTGGATAAGAATAACTGCCAGGCAGTTACATTTTTAGAAGGTGGTAAAGGCATCCCCGGCAAATTCTGTTCATATTTAGCTTAATATGTTGATTTCCTATAAATGTCAGCTCCATCTAGTGTCAATAATGTGTTATTTTTTATTTTTTTTCTGAAATACCTCAGTCAGGAAAATACCACATTATGGCCACTAGATGGAGCCAATGATCATGGGAAATATACAAAAGGATTGTTTGCACAGCTGATTTTTGTATAAATAGATCCTTTCATTTCTCATGACTCTGGGCCAGATTCTCAAAAGAGTTACGACAGTGTATCTCAGTAAACACCGTCGTATCTATGCGTCGGATTCCTAGAATAATTTTCGCATAGATACGGCCAAGATCCGACAGGTGTAAGTCACTTACACCGTCGGAGCTTAGATGTAATGCGACGCTGGACGCTAGGTGGCGTTTACGTTCAGTTCTCATTTGACTATGCAAATGAGCCTGATACGCCAATTCCTGAACGAATTAGCGTCGCGTAGTCGTTGGTTACGTTGTTTCCGTAAGCGTAAGGTTACTCCTGCTATATGAGGGGTAACCTTACGCCAGTCCGCCGTATGCCATGTTAAGTATGGCGTCGGGTCCGCGTCGTCTTTTTCCGTCGGTTACGTCGTTTTACTAAGTCGTTCTTGAATACGACTTTACGTCAATGACGCTCACGTCGGCGTCATTGAAGTTTTCCGTCGTGAGCTGGAGCATGCACACTGGGCTATTTTTCAGCCCGGCGCATGCGCAGTTCAATCAGCGCGGGGGCGCGCTTAATTTGAATACAAGCCGCCCCCTTTGAATTACGCGGCCATACGCTTGGCCATTTCCACTACGCCGCCGCAAACTAGGGAGCAAGTGTTTGGAGAATACGGCACTTGCGCCTGTAAGTTGTGGCGGCGTAGTGTAAATAGCTTACGCGACGCCGCCGCAGGATGTACGGGAATCTGGCCCTCTCTCATTTGCAACTGCGCCCTCAAGCACGGACAACAGAAGCTGGTAAACAATGGAAATACCACCAACTCAATTTGCAGCAGAATAAAAAAAAAATTGGGTAATTATTTAGTAATTGCATAATCCTTTCAATAAGAGAATTTTAAAAAGCTATTACATTCTGAAATCTGTAATTTACCATCAAATTGATTGTAATCCCGCGTCGGAATTTCTGCCATTGGTGAGTAGTGATCGGCCGAGGAGAATAGGCTGCTGTCCCAGACAGCATGTCCTCAGTGTACTGCGCCATGTTCCTTATGAACACGGCGCCAGAAAATGCGCCACGTGATTTCCGGTTCCGGCGCCATCTTGTCGCGTCACCGGAAGTCCTACGACGCCATTTTGGTACACCTCGGTGAAGCCGAGGAAGACAAGGTTTCCACCAAAAGCTCTGGGGAGAACCTGAACAGTGGCGGCTGGTGCTCAAAATTTTTAGGGGGGCGCAAACAAACGAAAAAACAAAAACAAACGAAAAAACAAAAACAAACAAAAAAACAAATTGCAGCCTCACTGTGCCCATCAATTGTCACCACTGTGCCCATCAATTGTCACCACTGTGCCATGCCATCAAACCCAGCCACTGTGCCATGCCATGCCATCAAACCCAGCCATTGTGCCATCAATTGTCACCACTGTGCCATGCCATTAAACGCAGCCACTGTGCCATGCCATCAAACGCAGCCACTGTGCCATCAATTGTCACCACTGTGCCATGCCATTAAACGCAGCCACTGTGCCATGCCATCAAACGCAGCCACTGTGCCCATCAATTGTCGTCACTGTGCCAATTGTCGCCACTGTGCCCTGTAAAATGCTCCCCCCTGCCCGGCACTTACCTTTCTGGGGTCGCCCATCAATTGTCGCCACTGTGCCATGCCATCAAACGCAGCCACTGTGCCATCAATTGTCACCACGGTGCCATGCCATCAAACGCAGCCACTGTGCCCATCAATTGTCGTCGATGTGCCCTGTAAAATGCGCACGGCACCTACCTTTCTGGGATCGGCCATCCTCCTTCCACGGTCCCTCAATGTCTTCTCCAGCCCTCGATGACGCTTCAGCTAATCAGGTTACCTTTAACCAGAACCGGTGAACCTGATTGGCTGAGGCGCCTGTCAGTCTTATCCAAGGAACGCACCCCTCCCGTGCGTCCCTTGGATAAGTATTTGGAAGCCGATTACAGCCTGAGGGCTCTGATAGGCACTTCCACAGCCAACCAGCTGCCGTTATTCAGATGGGCGGCGCTCACTAGGGGGCCGGCCATCTGAATAGTCGGCGGCAGCGGCAATACATAGATTCATGCAATGCATGAATCTATGTATTGTATTCAGTGGCGGGTGCGGAAGCGAGAGGGGGCGGCGCTCCGGCGCCCTCTATGGACGCACCGCCACTGAACCTGAAGGAAGTTGCCATTTACCCTTGTAGGTGAGGCAAGAACCTCCAACAACAGGGAACACTTCTGGCCCAAAACGGGGACTGAACACATCCAGGACTCGGCCACAACCAGTACTGGATGATGCCAGAGCAGGGGGGTCCGCCAACCACAGTTACCAGACCTAGGAAAAACAAAAAACCTGTCGGTGCTCCTGGAGGGTCTGGAAACACAAAACAACTGAAGGTCAAAGGAAAGGGAGGGGCCTTTTAAATTGTATCTGATTTGTGTTTCCTGTAGAGGGCGGAGCCAATCATCTCTCAAGTAGCCGTTCTGGAAGGTGAGATTTAGGCTCCATCGGACTTTTGCTGTAGGGAAAATTTCCACCAGCAAAAAAATTAGAGCTGGTTCTCAATTTTTCAGACGGAAAAAATTCAGATCGGAATTTCCGACCGTCTGTAGCAATTCCGACGTGCAAAATTCCGACGCACGCTCAGAAGCATTGAAATTAATTTTCTCGGCTCGTCGTTGTGTTGTACGTCACCGCGTTCTTGACGGTCGAAAGTACAGAGAACTTTTGTGTGACCGTGTGTATGCAAGCCAAGCTTGCAAACCATCCAAGGTTTTCCCCGGCAGAAAATCCCATCGTGTGTACGGGGCATAACTAACATTCATTCCAGTTTCTTGAAAAGTTTATTTGTCAATCTTACCACAAAAGATGTTCTTCTTACCTCTCCGGCAGGTTCCGTTCTCCAACTGTAGCCGGATCTGTCATGAAGGCACCAGAAAAGGGATTATTGAGGGTGAACCGACCTGCTGCTTCATGTGCGAGCCGTGCCCCGAAGGCGAGTACTCCGATGAGACAGGTAAATCAAGGGGGACCCATTAAGAGTACAAAGCCTTTTCATTGTTCCCATTGGCTGGGTCTGTGCCATGAGGCTTCTTAAGGAACCAAAGATCGGTGATTGGCACTGGGTACCCAACCATAGTGCTGGTAGCTGTCACCACCAAAAATAAATCCAAAATATGTGCAAATGTATTCAGGATTTATATAGTGCCAAAATGCAAGAGGATTGGTGCTGTGAACAAGGCTTATTGCCGAGTCTGCTGCTGACTGTACTCACTGTGAAGGCTTCAAAATAAATACGCTTGATGTTATGGAGTTGCCGGCTGCTTCTTTTACAAGAGGCTTAAGAGGGCCCTGCTCAGAAGAGCTGACAATCTAATGGGGTGGGGCAGGTGGTAAAAAAGGGTTGTAACTGTGGGGAATGAGCTGATGGAAGTGGTAAAAGATTAGTTGGAGACGTGATAAGCTTCCCTGAAGAGATGAGTTTTCAGGGATCGCCTGAAGGTAGCAAGAGTAGGGGGGTAGCCAAACAGTTAGAGGTAGCAAGTTCCAGAGGATGGGAGAGGCTCTGAAGAATTTGTGGAGACGAGCATGGGAGGAGGAGACAAGGGGGAGCTTGAAAGTAGGAGGTCTTGGGAGGAGCGGAGAGGACTGTTTGGGTGATATTTGGAGACAAGATTGGTGATGTAGCTTGGGGCAGAGTTGTGAATGGCTTTGTATGTTGTGGTTAGTATTTTGAATTAATTTCCTGGACGATTGGGAGCCAGTGTAGGGATTGGAGGAGAGGGTCGGGAGCCAGTGTAGGTATTGGAGGAGAGGGTCGGGAGCCAGTGTAGGGATTGGAGGAGAGGGTCGGGAGCCAGTGTAGGGATTGGAGGAGAGGGTTGGCGGACACTGAGCGGTTGGTAAGTTGGATAAGCCTGGCAGTAGCACTCATGATAGACTGAAGAGGGGAGGAGCCTATGGAGTGGTAGGCCAGTGAGAAGAGAGTTGCAATATTTAAGGTGAGAGATAACAAGGGAGTGAATGAAGAGTTTGGTGGTTTCATTTGTTAAAAAGGGGCGAATTTTAGAGATGTTACGGAGGTCTACAAACTTTTGACAATGATTGGACTTGAGGTTGAAATGACAAGTCAGAGTCTAGGATTACACAGAGTACCATGGCATGAGGGGAGGGACTGATGGTTGCTTTGTTGATTTTGATGGAAAAGTCAAGGAGGGGGGCACGGGTGGGGGGAATATTAGTTACTCAGTTTTAGAGAGATAATAGTTTGAGGAAGTGGTGTGACATCCATGCTGATACGTCAGTTAGTAATACGAGAGGAGACTGAAGGAGTGAGGTGAGGAGTAGACAGAAAGATTTGGGAGTCATCGGCGTATAAGTGGTATTGGAAGACGTGGGCGGATATCAAGTGACCAAGGGAGGAGGTGTAGATGGAGAAGAGAAGGGGTCCAAGAACAGAGCCTTGGGGGATCCCCACAAAGCGGCAATGGAGAGGAGGAGACAGAGTTGTAGGCAACACTGAAGGAGCGCTGTGATAGACAGGCAAAGAACCAGGATAGAGCAGAATCTTGGAGGCCAAGGGAATGGAGTTTATTGAGAAGGTGCGGGTGGTCAACGGTATCAAAGGCTGCAGAGAGTTCAAGTAGTAGGAGTATGGCGTAGTGGCCGTTGGTTTTTAGCAGTTAGTAAATCGTTGGCGAGTTTTAGTAAAGCAGTTTCCATGAAGTGCTGTGAGTGTAAGCCGGACTGTAAGGGGTCAAGAAGGTTATTTTCACTGAGGTAGGAGCTGAGACGGATGTAGACTAAGCATTCTAGAAGTTTAGAGGTGAATGGAAGCAATGAGATGGGTCTTAAGTTGTTCAGGTTGGTGGGGTGCAGTGAGGGCTTTTTAAGTATGGGTTTTCTGCCCTCACTATACGTGGCTGAGGTATAATTAGACAGACGGCTAACTCTCCTCCCTTAACAACTCATTGAGGCAAGCGCAAGGTCCTTGTTTCAACTTTTATTGCAGGGAAGTTAGAGTAAAAATAACATACAATGAATATACAAATATACAGTCCTAACACACTAGTCTAACTAGGGAAAGAGATATGAACATACCGGCGATGTTTCCATTAGGCTGACATTAGAATTACAGCTGAATAGGTGTGGAGTTCTCTGGAGAAGGTTTAAGGATGAAGAAGAAAGACGGCTACTGGGGGATGTCTCTCAGACCTCATGGTATAGTCCACAGGAAATATGGGAAGCTACGATGGCTTTGAAGCAACAAACTATCTACATTCAGTAAATTATTATCAGATACAGTACTAAGTATGTAAAATAACTACTGGATGGCGATATTACAACTTACTTTACATACGATTAGCATATTTAACAATTAAACAAAGGCAAATAAGAAACACTTGCTGAAGGCATGACAATGGGTATTCTGAATCGGCTGCAAAGGCTATGAATGTGGTTTTTCAGTAGCACATGGTTCCTAAATGCTCTGAAGAGATTGTTCATCCCAAATCACCTTTCAGATAGCTTACTCAGTCACAACTCACATGAGAGAAGATCTGGCGATGTTTATTCGTCGTATGATCCGTAGAATGCAAGTTACAACAGGTAAAAGAACGATTCTTCCATGCAGGTATAGAAGATACACACAGGTCAGATGAATTACAGCATTAAAATCACTGATACAGAAAAGAGGGGGAGGAGACTGAGCAGCATGGAAACTACGGAATGCCACAAGAGACAAACTAGATAGACATTAAAGAGACAGTACATAATAAAAATATCATCATGTAACATGACAATGGGAGTGATCTACACATGTTTTAGAGGGGAGGGGAAGGTGCCACTAGAGAGGGAGAGATTGAAGATGTGAGTGAGGGAGTATAGGATAGAAGAAGAGGGTGACTGTAGTAGTTGTGAGGGAACAGGATCCAAGGAACAATTGGTTAGGTGGGCATCTGAGAAACGTTTTGTAACCTCTTCAGTAGTAGCCCATTCAAAAGAGGAGAGTGTTGAATGTGCTGTTAGGCAAGGTATGTTGAGTGGGGAAGATGTACGCACAGTGGCGGTGTGCTCGCGAATTACATCAATCTCATCATTGAAGTGATTGGCAATCTCTTGGGCAGTGAGTGCGTTAGTGGGTAGAGGGGGTGGTGAGGGACGAAGCAGAGAGTTAAAGGTTGAGAAGAGCCGACGGTGACTGGATGACACAGTATTAATAAGAGAGACGAAGTAGGCTTGTCTGGCAGCATGGAGGCAGGAATTGTATTTTAGAAGAGCAGATTTATATAGGGTGAAGTCCTGCAGGCATTTGGTTTTACGCCACAGTCGTTCAAAAGAGCACGGCAATGTCTCTTGACATTTCTAGTGTTGTCAGTTTGCCAGGGTTGTAACAGTCGGGGCCCGATTCTGCGTGTGGTTAGAGGAGCAAGTGCATCTAGTGATAGGGTTGCCACCTCATCCCTTTAAACCAGAACACATATTAATTACACAGGTTCTGTGGCTGATTAAGGTGGTAATTAAACTCACCTGGTGCCATATCTGCATTACATTAGCCACAGAACATGTGTAATCCATATGTGTTCGGGATTAAAGGGATGAGGTGGCAACCCTATCTAGTGATGATGAGAGTGAACTGTTGTAGACAGAGGAGGTCAGGTCAGGACAGGACAGGGGAGAGATAATTTAATTGTAGGTGTATCACCACAAGATGGCGTTGTGTATACAAAACAGTAGGGATGAGCTGAACACCCCCCCGGTTTGGTTCGCACCAGAACATGTGAACAGGCAAAAAATTTGTTCGAACACTGTTAAAGTCTATGGGACACGAACATGAAAAATCAAAAGTGCTAATTTTAAAGGTTTATATGCAAGTTATTGTCATAAAAAGGGTTTGGGGACCCGGGTCCTGCCCCAGGGCACATGTATCAATGCAAAAAAAAAAAGGTTTTAAAAAAAAAACGTAATTTTTTTCAGGAGCAGTCATAATTTAATAATGCTTAAAGTGAAACAATAAAAGTGAAATATTCCTTTAAATTTCGTACCTAGGGGGGGTGTCTATAGTATGCCTGTAAAGTAGCGCATGTTTCCAGTGTTTAGAACAGTCCCTGCACAAAATGTCATTTCTAAAGGAAAATAAGTCATTTAAAACTACTCACGGCTATTCATGAATTGTCGGGTCCCGGCAATACAGATCAAAGTTATTTTTTAAAAAAACGCAGGCCTGGTATGGATATTAAGGGGAACACTGCGCCCTTTTTTTTAAAATGGCGTGGGGTTCCCCCCAAAAATCCATTCCAGACCCTTATCCAAGCACGCAACCTGGCAGGCCGCAGGAAAAGAGGGGGGGGGTGAGAGAGCGCCCCCCCCTTTTGAACCGTACCAGGCCTCATGCCCTCAACATGTTGATGGGGACAAAGGCCTCATCCCCACGAACCCTTGCCTGGTGGTTGTGGGGGGTCTGCGGGCGGGGGGCTTATCATAATCTGGAAGCCCCCTTTAAGAACCGTTCATAGAGGTAAGAGTAACACCATTGCATTCCCCCCATGATAACACTCTTCTCTTTTCCAGATGCAAGTGCTTGTGAGAAATGTGCTGCAGAATACTGGTCCAATGAAAACCACACATCCTGCGTTGCCAAGGAGATCGAGTTCCTGTCTTGGACGGAACCCTTTGGGATTGCTCTCACCATGTTCTCAATCTTGGGAATATTCCTGACGTCCTTCGTACTCAGCGTGTTCATAAAATTCCGCAACACGCCCATTGTTAAGGCAACAAACCGCGAGCTTTCCTATCTCCTGCTCTTCTCATTGTTGTGTTGCTTCTCCAGTTCCCTCTTCTTCATCGGTGAGCCGGAGGATTGGACATGCCGGCTGCGGCAACCAGCATTCGGCATCAGTTTTGTGCTTTGCATCTCCTGCATCCTGGTAAAAACCAACCGCATCCTGCTCGTGTTCGAGGCCAAAATCCCCACGAGCTTTCAGCGGAAGTGGTGGGGCCTAAACCTCCAGTTTCTTTTGGTTTTTCTGTGTACCTTCGTGCAGATTGTTACGTGCATCATATGGCTATACACAGCGCCTCCCAGGGCCGCTAAGAATCACGAGGATGAGATCATATTCGTCATTTGCAATGAGGGATCATTGATGGCTCTCGGATTCCTGATTGGCTACATTTGCTTGCTGGCAGGGATCTGCTTTTTCTTTGCTTTCAAGGCCCGGAAGCTACCAGAAAATTTCAACGAAGCCAAATTTATCACATTCAGCATGCTCATATTCTTCATCGTCTGGATATCCTTCATTCCAGCCTATGTAAGCACCTACGGAAAGTATGTTTCGGCCGTTGAGATCATTGCCATTCTGGCCTCGAGTTTCGGCCTGTTGGCTTGCATCTTCTTCAACAAAGTCTACATCATCCTGTTCAAACCATCCAGGAACACCATCGAAGAGGTCCGCTGTAGCACGGTGGCTCACGCGTTCAAGGTTGCGGCCCGAGCTACTCTGAGACGCAGCAACGTATCCCACAAAAGGTCCAACAGCTTGGGAGGTTCTGCAGGCTCCACCCCATCATCCTCCATCAGCAGCAAGAGCAATCACGACGATCATTTCATCGCTGCCGAGCGAGCCAGAGGCTGCAAGCAGAAAGTCAGCTTTGGCAGCGGCACGGTCACCTTGTCCCTGAGCTTTGATGAACCTTCTAAGAATTCAGTGGCCAACAAGGTCATGAGGCCAAAGAACTCCCTGGAAGGTAAAAACAGTGATGACAGTTTGATGAGACATAAAGCTTTGCTCCCGCTCCAAAACAGCGATGGTGGAAGCGAGTCCAGCTTCCGAACGGCCTCCAACGTTGACGAGACGGAGAATCGCGAGGCGGCAAGCCAAGCCGGCCCCGAAAACCAAAGCACGGCGGCTTCCTCGGCTCAAACAGAGATTATGAAGAAGGAGGTTGATGGAACGATCACAGAAAATATGATTAAATCTTAAATTACGATCTTACCGTTAGACTGACCTCGATAGGGAATGAGATCTTTCAAATTGAACAAAGACTCATCCTGGGATGGAACGTACATTAAAATTTACTGGAGACTTGTTTCTCCATCTGTGTATTATTGTTGACTGATTGAAGGAACATATAGGATTGTATACATTTGTCGTATATTTGGTATTTCATATTCACATATACTTCCTGTTGGGAATTTTTTTGTTTGCTGTATAAAAAAAAAAAAAAAAACGTTCCCAGTTTGAAGAACTGCAGTAGTGACGGACCCGTTGTAGGTGAATTATTGACCTGTGGTAATTGATGACCTTATATTTGTGATATGTACCCAGTTAAGGCTGTTTGAAACCTGTGAGTTGTTCGTACTGTGGTGCCGACTTGTTTTCCGATGCCTGGTCGGGAGGGGTGGGGGGGGGGGGGGGCTACATTGGTAAACCTAGTCTGGTCTGTCTGCAATGGTGGTATTAAAAATAATAAACTGTAAACATAGAACTTAATGTCACACTTTATTTTATCTGAAAAATCTACTTCCTAAAGAAAACAAAGCCTTGTTGGCTCTTGGCACTTTAGGACTCGTTTACACTTGCTTCAAAATGTGGCATTGGACACGCTTTTGTAACCACTTCCCTACCGCGCGCCGTCATATGACGTCCTTGATTTTGTGCGGTGATATCTGAATGATGGGTGCAGCTACAGGCATCATTCAGATATCCTTATTTTCAGCCAGCGATTCTGCGCAGGATAAGAACAATCACAGCGGCAGTTCTGCCGCTTGATCGTTCTTATAGGCGACGGGAGGGGACATTTCCCCCCTCCTGCCGCCATCCAGTGCTTCTTCCGGGCTCTCCCGTGCCATCGGGGGCCCCAAAGAAAGAATCGTATGGTGCCGGCTGATGATAAACATTTACAGATGGTCACCAGTCATCTCTATGACCGTCAGAGGCTCAGACGCGACGTTATGATGTCACGTTTGGGTTCCCGGACGTAAACAAAGCCGTGATCGCGGCTATCAGCATGAGATCGGTGAGTTTTTTTCCCGATCTCATGCTTTCCAGCTTGGAAGAGAGACATCTCTCCATAAAGAGGACCTGTCACTGACCATTCCTATTACAAGGGATGTTTACATTCCTTGTAATAGGAATAAAAGTGATAAAAAAAAAAAAAGTAAAAAGAAAAATGTAAAACGCTCCTGTCCCCTGAACACGCACGCAAGTCCTACCCACATACTGTATGTAAACGCAGTTCAAACCACACGTGTGGTATCGCCGTGTGCGTTAGAGCGTGTTCAACAATTCTAGCACTAGACCTGTTACGCTAAACTGGTAACCTGTAAAAAAAAAAAATGTAATTAAAGCGTCGCCTATGGAGATTTTTAAGTACTGAAGTTTGGCGCCATTCCATGAGTGTGCGTCATTTTAAAGGGTGGCATGTTAGGTATCAATTTACTCGGCGTAACATCATCCTTCATATTATACAAAAAAATTGGGCTAACTTTACAGTTTTGTTACTTTTTTTATTCAGTAAACCGATTTTTTTTTTCCAAAAAAAAGGCGCTTGAAATATTATTGCGCAAATACCGTGTGAGATAAAAAGTTGCAATGACAGCCATTGTATTCCCTAGGGTGTCTGATAAAAATAAATAAATATATATATATATATATATATATATATATATATATATATATATATATATATATATATATATATATATATATATATATATATATATATATATATATATATATATTTGGGGGTTCTGAGTAATTTTCTAGCAAAAAAAATTAAGATTTTTACATGAGAGAGAGAAGTGTCAGAATAAGCCCGGCATGGAAGTGGTTAAAACACTCTGAATGCTAATCAAAGCCCTATCACCAAATAAAATGGTTGCCTTACAGTCCTGTTCACACTGTTGTGTTTGTTTTGCTTAAAAAATTAAGCCCCATGCAGGGGCGGACTGACAACTCATGGGGCCCCCGGGCAATAAAAGATTATGGGGCTCCCGGGCTTACAGATGGCCACCAAGCCAAAAGGCATTACAGAGGCGGGGCAGCTAAAATCTCATGATTTTCACATCAAAGGCATGTCGGTTTTGGACATATCAGGGACAGGTTTTAATGAGCCTGGCAACCCTGCCCCCCTAGTGGCATGGGACCCTCGGGCAGTGCCCGAGTGCCTCAATGGTCAGTCCGCCCCTGGCCCCATGTGGCTTTCTTGGTGCTTCAAAGCATCTCCAAAGCTCCATAGAAGTCTATAACACTTGCTTACACCACCTACAGCTTTTGAGAGGCTTTAGCTTTGCTTTGTTTTGGAGGTATTGCCAGTATGAGATATCATAGGATGCACTGGGAGACCAACAAGCAAACTGGAAAGGCGTCTTGAGCAGTCACCTCCGGTTTATGTGTAAATATTCTGAAAGTGTCTGGAGCAGACCAGGGCCGTCTTAATAGCATCATGGGCCCCTGGGCAAAGTATGCTCTGGGGCCCCTATAATGGAGACAGTGCAGGTAAACAGAAATCGAGGAGGTAGGACGCAGGGGATATCTGGGGTGTAGAGGGGTCAGCGTGCTGGGGGGATATCTGGGGTGTAGAGGGGTCAGAGTGCTGGGGGGATATCTGGGGTGTAGAGGGGTCAGAGTGCTGGGGGGATATCTAGAGTGTAGAGGGGTCAGAGTGCTGGGGGGATATCTAGGGTGTAGAGGGGTCAGAGTGCTGGGGGGATATCTGGGGTGTAGAGGGGTAGCCCAGTGCCCAGGTGTGCCCTCTCATTAAGACAGCCCTGGAGCAGATGTCACCTCTGGTGTGGAGCAGCAGAAAGTGAGTGGGGTCCGGACTGGAGTGGAGGAACTAACAGACGGCACACTATAGCGGAAGGTGAGCGGGGACAGAGGAGAGGACTGAGCTGTAGAGGATCAGGAGAACTGGGGGACCGGAGCAGGTAAAATTAGGAAATGCCACACGTGGTGAGCAACGGTGGAGGCTATAGCAGGGACTAGCAAACCAGAGGAGCAGCAGAGCTGGGGTTTACTTCTAAGCGGAGGACCAGCAGAGCTGGGGGTTACTACTGAGCAGGGTATCAGCAAAGCTGGTGGTACTACTGGGTGGGACATTAGGAGAACTGGGGGAACTACTGAGCAGGGGATCTGCTGAATGAGGGTACTGATAAGCTGGAGTAGATCTGCTGAACAAGGGTACCAAGGAGCTGGAGATCTGCTGAACAGGGGTACTAATGAGCTGGGGGATCTGCTGAGTGGGGGAACTACTGAACTGGGGCAAAAGATGTATACCGCTCCAGGTACACATACCAAGACCTCACCTCCCCTGCACAGCCTGGGTGCTGGCTCTGTGTATAGAGCACATGCAATAGATGAAATCCGGACTAAGCACCAGTAAGGGGTGTGAAATGCGTCAACTGATTTATCCACTGTCCTTGATTGCTGTATAGACTGATTTTATTCAATAAAGACATTTTTTACTGGAGTGCAGCTGTCCGGATTTCCACTATTGCTTGTACTGAGCTGGGGTTATACTGGACCTCTTTAAACAAATGGAAAATCAACACACACACATAGGGTATTTGCCAAGCTTCAAAAAAGCATCATCATCAAAGCACCATTGAAGCATGTTGAAGGATCCAGTGCCCCAAGCAACATGGTGTCCCCAGAGTGTGGGGTCCGGGTATGGCTTCCAAGGTTTTACCAAGGTTGTGTCAATCAGAATGCACTGCTTCTATTGTAGTAGAAGGCAACAGTGAAAGAGATGGTTGAAGAGTTGATTGAAGAATCCAAAAATAAAATCAACTGGTTAACCTAAAGTGATGTCTCGGCAAAGGAGAAGTCCAACACGTTAGGACACTAGCAAAAAAAACGAGGACTCAGAGTCAGGTAGGGTTAGAGAGGAGGCCTGTCCTCAAAAAGCTTTGCCAGTGTCCAACCATCTGAAGGTACAAGCCTATAATCCAACGTGAGTGCCCTTACAGGATCCTGTGCCCCTAAGCAATACAGTGTTGGGTCCAGATATGGCTCCCAAGGTTTTACCAAGGTTGTGCCCATCCAAATGCAACACTTCTGCTGTAGTGTAGGGCAACAGTGAAAGAGATAGTTGAAGAGTTGATCGAAGAATTCAAAAAATAAACTAGTTACGCTGAAGCGATATCTCTGCAAGGGAGAAGAGGTCTAACCCTTTAGGACACTAGCAAAAAAGCGAGGACTAACAGATAAAGTTAGAGGCGGGGGAAGGCCTTAAGAAGCTTTGCCAGTGTCCAACCATCTGAAGGTACAAGCCTATAATCCAACGTGAGCGCCCTTAATGGATCCAGTGCCCCAAGCAACATGGTGTCCCTAAAGTGTGGGATCCGGGTATGGCTCCCAAGGTTTTACCAAGGTTGTGCCAATCAGAAAGCACTGCTTCTATCGTAGTAGAAGGCAACAGTGAAAGATGGTTAAAGAGTTTATTGAAGAATCCAAAAATAAAATCAACTAGTTAACCTAAAGTGATGTCTCGGCAAGGGAGAAGTCCAACACCTTAGGACACTAGCAAAAAACTGAGGACTTACAGAGTCTGGTAGGGTTAGAGCGGAGGCCTGTCCTCAAAAAGCTTTGCCAGTGTCCAACCATCTGAAGGTACAAGCCTATAATCCAACGTGAGTGCCCTTACAGGATCCTGTGCCCCTAAGCAACATGGCGTTCCCACAGTGTGGGGTCCAGATATGGCTCCCAAGGTTTTACCAAGGTTTTGCCCATCCGAAAGCACTGCTTCTTTCTTTTGTGTAAGGCAACAGTGAAAGAGTTGATTAAATAATTCAAATAATTAAATAAAATAGTTAAGCTGAAGTGATATCTCCGCAGGGAAGAAGAGGTCCAACCCCTTAGGACACTAGCAAAAAACTGACTAACAGCATCAGGTAGAGTTAGAGGCAAGGCATCTCCTCAAGAAGCTTTGCCAGTGTCCAATTACCTGAAGGTATGAGCCTATAACCCAAGGTGAGCGCCCAAACAGGATCTATTGCCCTAAGCAACATGGTGTCCCCACAGTGTAGGGTCCAGGCATGGTTCCCAAGGTTTTACCAAGGTTCTGCTCATCCAAATGCACTGCTTCTGCTGTAGTAGAACGCAACAGCGAAGGAGATCTCTGAAGAGTTGATTGAAGAATCCAGAAAATAAAATAGTTAAGAGAAGAGTGATTTCTCCGCAAGGGAGAAAAGGTCCAACACCTTAGGACACTAGCAAAAAAACTCAGAGTTGTGTAGGGTTATAGGGGAGGCGTGTCCTCGAAGGCTTTGCCAGTGTCCAATCACTGGAAGGTATGAGCCTATAACAAAAAGGTCTACGAATACTTTGCCTGAACACATTTCTGGTTTAAAGTCTATCTCTAACCAAAACTTTTCTTTTGATAAGAGTAGAGGATGGTTGGAGCCGGTGTCAGATGGTTTCGGTAGCCCATGTCCCATTGAGGAGACAGGTGGAGATCTCCAGCACATCTCTTGCTCATAATGAGCCCATCAATATTCACAGTGAAGCATGCAATGTTACAAAGCCCTAAAAACGATTCTCCCTCAAACAGCCACCGGGGCAAATAAAAGAGGGTGAATCTCATCAGGGGGGGGGGGGGGCACCTAAAGTAACTTATCTGCATACCAAATACCCGATTCAGCGACTCAACATAGATAAGCCAGAGGATCATAATGAAAGCCTCGTAATTTCAGGTGAACCATTGTTTTCACTCATGAGAAGCTTATATTTTTGCAAAGCCGTCTTACCAGGTAAGTTAAAGGGGTTGTAATGTTTTTTGTTTTTTTTTTTAAACACTTTGAACCACTTAAGACCTGGACCTTTAGGCAGCTAAAGGACCCGGGCAGTTTTTGCGATTCGGCACTGCGTCGTATTAACTGACAATTGCGTGGCCGTGCGACGACGTGGCATCCAAACAAAATTGGCGTCCTTTTTTCCCCACAAATAGAACTTTCTTTTGGTGGTATTTGATCACCTCTGCGGTTTTTATTTTTTGCGCTATAAACAAAAATAAAGCGACAATTTTTAAAAAAATTCTATATTTTTTACTTTTTGCTATAATAAATATCCCCCAAAAATATATAGATATAAAAAAAAATGTTTTCCTCAGTTTAGGCCGATACGTATTCTTCTACATTATTTTTTTGCAAAAAAAAAAAAAAAAAAAAAAAAAATCGCAATAAGCGTTTATCGGTTGGTTTGCGCAAAATTTATAGCGTTTACAAAAAATGGGATAGTTTTATTGCATTTTTATAAAAAAACATTTTTTTTACTACCAACGGCGGCGATCAGCGATTTTTTTTGTGACTGTGACATTATGGCGGACACTTCGGACAATTGACAAATTTTTGGGACCATTGTCATTTTCACAGCGAAAAATGCATTGTTTACTGTGAAAATTACAATTGCAATTTGGGAGTTAACCACAAGGGGGCACTGAAGGGGTTATGTATGACCTCATCTGTGTTTCTGACTGTAGGGGGGTGTGGCTGTAGGTGTGATGTCATTGATTGTGGTTCCCTATATAAGGGAACACACGATCGATGACGGCGCCACAGTGAAGAACGGGGAAGCTCTCCCCGTTCTTCAGCCCCGGGGACCGATCGCGGGACTCCAGCGGCGAGCGGGTCACGGAGTTTCGGACCGGGTCGCGTGAGTGCACCCGCGACCCACGGCTGGGCACTTAAAGAAGGACGTACCTGTACGTGCTTGTGCCCAGCCGTGCCATTCTGCCGACGTATATGTGCAGGAGGCGGTCCTTAAGTGGTAAACCGGCTCACGCCGATATACATCGGCAGAATGGCACGTACAGGCAGATTGACGTACCTGTATGTCGCCTTTAAGATGCGGCATTATGGGCGCCCCGCCGCGAGCTCTGTGAGTGTAATCGCGGGTCCCGCGGACTCGATGTCCACCATTGTCCCACGATCGTGTCACGGAGCAGCAGAACGGGGAGATGCCAGTGTAAACAGGGCATTTCCCTGTTCTGCCTAGTGACAGAACACTGATCTACTGCTCCCTGTCATCGGAAGTGGTGATCAGTGTTGTATCACTTGCTAGCTCATCCCCCCCACAGATAGAACACATCCCTAGGACACACTTAACCCCATTCAGCGCCCCCTCCTGCTTAACCCCTTCACTGCCAGTCACATTTACACAGTAATAAGTGCATATGTATAGCTCTGATCGCTGTGTAAATGACAATGGTCCCAAAATAGTGTCAAAAGTGTCCACCGCAACATCGCAGTCGTGATAAAAAAAAAAATAATAAAAAAAAACAAAAAAAAACGCTGATCGCCGCCATTACTTGTAAAAAATAAATAAATAATAATAATAATAATAATAATAATAATAATAATAAATGCCATAAAGCTATCCCCTATTTTGTAGGCGCTATAACTTTTGCGCAAACCAATATACGCTTATTGTGATTTTTATTTTTTACCAAAAATATGTAGAAGAATACGTATCGGCCTAAACCGAGGAAAAACTTTTACTAAAAACTATATTTTTGGGGGATTTTTATTTTAGCAAAAAAGTAAAAAATATTGCCTTTTTTTTAAAAATTGTCGCTCTTTTTTTGTTTATAGCGCAAAAAAATAAAAACTGCAGAGGTGATCTAATACCACCTCGGCTACAAAATTACTTAGAACCCCCAGGCATTATATATAATTTTTTTTAGCCGAGACCCTAGAGATGAACGCCGTCCGCCGGATGTGCAACATGGAGATGACTGGTGACCAGATGGTCACCAGTCATTTCTATGACCGTCGGAGGCCCGGGCGCGATGTGATGACGTCACGCCCCGGGTGAAGTAAACAAAGCCACAATTGCGGCTAGTAAGCATTAGATCGGTGAATTTTTTTTGTCACGATCTCATGCTTTCCAGCCTGGAGGAGAGATGTGAGGTCTTATTGACCCCCCCGCATCTCTCCTTAAAGAGGACCTGTCACACACTATTCCTATTACAAGGGATGTTTACAGTCTTTGTAATAGGAATAAAAAGCGATCGAAAAAAAAAAAATGTAAAAAATAAATAAGTAAAATAAAAATGCCCCTGTCCCCGGTAGTTGGCGCTCAGAAGCGAACGCACACGCAAGTCCCGCCCACGTATGTAAACATCGTTCAAACCACACATGTGAGGTGTCGCCACGTGCGTTAGAGCGTGTGCAACAATTCTAGCACTAGACCTCCTCTGTAACTCTAAACTGGTAACCTGTAAAAATTTTAAAGCGTCGCCTATGGAGATTTTTAAGTAACGAAGTTTGTCGCCATTCCATGAGTGTGCGTAATTTTAAAGCGTGACATGTTGGGTATCTATTTACTCGGCGTAACATCATCTTTCACATTATACAAAAAAATTGGGCTAACTTTACCGTTTTGTTATTTTTTAATTCATGAAACCATTTTTTTTTACAAAAAAAAGGCGTTTGAAAAATTATTGGGCAAATACCGTGCAAGATAAAAAGTTGCAATGACCGCCATTTTATTCCCTAGGGTGTCTGCTAAAAAAACATATATAATGTTTGGGGGTTCTGAGTAATTTTCTAGCAAAAGAATGATGATTTGTACATGTAGGAGAGAAGTGCCAGAATAGGCCCGGTATGGAGGTGGGTATAAAAACCCGGTATTGAGGTGGTTAAACACTTTGGATTTTTTTTTAAATCGGCGCCATTGGCTGCTGAGTAATCCGTAAATGGCGCTGTGACGTCGTTTCCGGGTTACCACATCGGAGAGCCAATCAAAGCCAACGCTGGTTTTGTTCGCACCTCTGGCCAGCCGGTAGATGTGACAGCTGGACGCTCAGGTCTCCCAGTGGGATGGGAGACCCAGGTGGAGCGGCTAAAGGCGGCGGGAGAGGTGGTGGAGTCTCCTTCCGCATCATTTGTTATCACATGAAAGCCGACCGTCCGCTCTTATAAAAAAAAATAGTTAGCGGGGGTGATGCCTGCAGGCATCACTCCAGTACAATCACTTCCTCAACCCGACGTACAGGTACATGATTTAGGAGGAAGTGGTTAATCACTGCACGGCCGGGTTCAGGTACACGATCTGGTGCAGCCGAGCCACCTTGCCACCCTATATGTTATAGCTATAAGTTAACTGGCAAGCGGATAACTCTTACTAAATTTAGCCTTCAATTAATCTTCAGAAAAATATCAGGGCATTTCCCATACCTAGGCAACTTCTGTTCTGTAGCTAGCTGTATATCTGCAGTGTGAGATCATCTAAGGCACTGCTGCCTCTGGTTGCTAGTCTCACCAGATTTGGAGTGATAATTGGCGATGTCACTACTGTGCTGTTTATTGTTCTCCTTGCTGGAGAGGAAGCTGTTCATAAAGGACCCACAGTGCAAGGAAATCCCCGCTTTATCCATTCTGTAAAGCTGTGCTTCCTCCAACTCTCCTGTTGCTTAATATAAATTCCCCCAGCCGTCATTGGGGAAGAATTTTGCAGGAATTTGAAAGTTTCTGCCTCTACCAAGATGGCCACCGCCACAGAGACAAAGTGCACAACTAGGACTGGTAAGCAACTAATAAAGAAAAGATCAGCTACAGGGAGACCACTACTGGTGACTAGTCCGGCTTCAGCTCTGCTTGTCTAGTTTTGGACACCGCTTCCAGTGTCTTTAAATAAACACAAAGATATAAAATGAAAAAAATGTAAAAAATGTTTTTTATTGAATAAATGACAAATAAGTTAAACATAGAAATATATATATAAAAAATTCTCAGGACACTGATCAAATAGGATTATAAATAACTTGTGATTTAGGAAACGTGGGTAGTCAGGGCAAACCATCCTTCTTCATTCTGCCTTCCAACCTGGGAGGGGAGATACAGCGGTGAGATTTGGGGGAGGGGAGATGGAGAGGGGGAGGGGGAGGAAGAAAGAAAGAAAGAAAGAAAGAAAGAAAGAAAGAAAGAAAGAAAGAAAGAAAGAAAGAAAGAAAGAAAGAAAGAAAGAAAGAAAGAAAGGAAAGGGAGGGAGCAAAGGAGGGAGAGAAGAGAGCGAGGGAGGGAGGGAGGGAAGGAAGGGGAGGGGAGGGAAGGGAAGGGAAGGAAGGGAGGGAGGAAGGGAAGGAAGGGAGGGAGGAAGGGAAGAAGGGAGGGAGGGAGGGAAGGAGGGAAGGAGGGAAGGAAGGAAGGAAGGAAGGAAGGAAGGAAGGAAGGAAGGAAGGAAGGAAGGAAGGAAGGAAGGAAGGGAGGAAGGGAGGGAGGGAGGGAGGGAGGGAGGGAGGAAGGAAGGAAGGAAGGAAGGAGGGAGGGAGGGAAAAAGGGAGTGGGAGGGAGTGGGAAGGTGTCAGAGATGGATAACGGGGGCAGTGAAGGATAAAAAGGTAGCAGAGAGATGCCAGGGATGATGGCAGAGAGACAACAGGGAACAAAGAACAGCAGGGTGGTGGCGGGGGGATGAAGGAAAGGGGGGAGGGGTGCAAAGAAAAGATTGGGGTAAGAGAGAGACAGAGATATTAGTAGGTACTTGTAGTTCAACAACAACAACAACCTGAAGATACTAAACAAATAAGAACTTTGCCCAAAATTCAAATGTAAATCTATGTATAACCACTTCAGCCCCAAACCATATTGCTGGTCAATGACCCGGCCACTTTTTGCGATTCGGCACTGCGTCGCTTTAACTGACAATTGCGCGGTCGTGCGACGTGGCTACCAAACAAAATTGGTGTTCTTTTTTCCCCACAAATAGAGCTTTCTTTTAGTGGTGTTTGATCACCTCCGCGGTTTTTATTTTTTGCGCTATAACCAAAATAGTTCGACAATTTTTACTTTTTGCTGTAATAAATATCCCCAAAAATATATAAAAAAAAAAGTTTTTTCCTCAGTTTAGGCCGATACGTATCCTTCTACATATTTTTCGTAAAAAAAAAAAAAAAACAATCACAGACTCTGTCCATTCATAACTGAGGCATTGTAAACTGTGTTTTCTATGCTTCAGTTTGTGAATGATTGAGAATCCTCTCTACGGAGCTATTCCTGTCCATTCATTCTGTGCAGCAGAGATGGAGATTGAGGGCCGTGTCCTCAATCTCCTTTCTTTGTCTCAAAGGCGATACTTCAGAGGTCTGTTTGGACTCCTGAGATCTCATCAAGGACCAACATGGCACCTAAAAATAAAAAAAAAAATAAAAATAAAAAATTGAAATCGTAAAAATAAACAAATTAAATTGTAAAAAAAAAAAAAAAACTGCAGACACTAGCGGCGGAAAGACCAGGTTTGCAAAGGTCGCACTTGCTACCGGGTCCTGGCATCCGCCACCTTGGGGGGGCAACCAGGGGTCCCTAAATGTTTTTTTCCCACCGGGACCCTGAAGGCCAAGGGCCCTTCCACACTGACACCTAAAAAAAAAAAATTGAAAAATGTTTCCCTTTAAATCCTATAAGGGTCTTCACACCACCGCCTTTCAGGCGCAGAGCTTTTTGAAAAGTCCTGCATGCTGCATCTTTAAAGCGGTTTTAAAAACTGCAACCAAAAGCTTGGCTTGCCATGGAAATGAAAGGAAAATCGCAGCAAAATCGCGGTTAGGACGCCCCGCAATTTTGTATTTTTGGGGCGTTTGAGTCACATGCCCATCACAGGTGTAGGCAACTCAAAAACGCACCAAAAATCAAGGAAACCCATACATACATATATATCATACATACACACACACACATATACACACACACGTTTTTACCAATATGACAACCTACCTAGTATATCCAACCAACCTCTATACAGGCAAGCAGGCCCTTGCACTACATACTTCTTGGTAGATCAAAAAGTGATTGTACAACCAGATTGTAACGTGTGTGGCGTATACTGATTGGTTTGCACAAACGTCATTGCGTCTACAAAATAGGGGATAGATTTATGTTTTTTTATTTTTTACTAGTAATGGCAGCGATCACCGATTTTTAGCGGGATTGCGGCGGACATATCGGACACTTGACACCATTGTCATTTACACAGCGATCAGAGCTATACATATGCACTTATTACTGTGTAAATGTGACTGGCAGTGAAGGGGTTAAGCAGGAGGGGGCGCTGAATGGGGTTAAGTGTGTCCTAGGGATGTGTTCTATCTGTAGGGGGGATGAGCTAGCAAGTGACACAACACTGATCACCACTTCCGATGACAGGGAGCAGTAGATCAGTGTCCTGTCACTAGGCAGAACAGGGAAATGCCTTGTTTACACTGGAATCTCCCCGTTCTGCTGCTCCGTGACACGATCGCGGGACACCGGCGGACATCGAGTCCGCGGGACCCGCAATTACACTCACAGAGCTTGCGGCAGGCGCCCATAATGCCACATCTTAAAGGCGACATACAAGTATGTTAATCTGCCATTCTGCCTGACATTTTTTACACTTTTTTTGGGAACCAGTGACATTATTACAGTAATCGGTGCTAAAAATATGCACTGTCACTGTACCAACGACACTGGCAGGGAAGGGGTTATCAGGGGCGATGAAAGGGTTAAATGTGTTCCCTGCGGGCGTGTTCTAACTGTATGGGGGAACACACAGATCTGTCTTCCTTCTTAACAAAAAGACAGGATCTGTGTGATCTCCCCTGTCAGAACGAGGATCAGTCTTGTTTACACAGCCAGATCCCCGTTCTGTCACTGCCGGGAACGATGGCAGACCATCTAGCCCGCTGGACCCCCTTATTGGTTCCCCCGCTGGCCAATGGGAGTGAGCGCTCACAAAAGCGAGTTCCCGTACCGACGTACACCTACGGCGATTTGCGGGATCGAGACACCTTGCAGCTGTACAATGACGGCGGCTGGTCAGGAAGCGGTTAAAAAAAAAAACGCTGCTCACGTGTCACCGTGTGAGATACACAATTGTAAAACCTACCAATTTATTCTCTAGGGCAGTGATGGAGAACCTCAGCACCCCAGATGTTTTGGAACTACATGTCCCATGATGCTCTGGCACTCTGCAATGTAGATGAGCATCATGGGAAATGTAGTTCCAAAACATCTGGGGCACCAAGGTTCATCATCACTGCTCTAGGGCCTTTGTTTAAAAAAAACACAACAACAACATATAATGGTCTAAGAAATTCTCTAGCAAAAAATACAGATTGTTACATGTAAACAAAAAGTGCCAGAAAAGGCCGGGGGGGGGGGGGGTCCAGTGGTTGAGTGAACCTGAACTCTGTACTCCTAGTCCTGCCTGTTATTGGCATTTACATAGTAGTATCATTCCATGACCCCATCATACCTTTGTCCACGCTGCATTCCCCATGCCTCTCACCTCCCTGTACACACTGCTCAATGATGACCCCGACCTGCGAGATGCACTGGACCTATAGAGCGCAGAAATACAAAAAAATAAGTTTCAGAAATGAGGAAGTCATCAATCCCTAAGAATATCGGTGATCACTTTGTGACAGCAGTGACAACCCGTGTGTGTGTCAGTTATCTCAGGACTATACAGGTCAGACCAATACAGTTCGGTATTCATTGCTGCGACAGTTCCCTAAGCTTCCCTGCTACAATCAATAGGGCTCCATTGTCCACATCCATACTGGCCACTAGTGATGGGCCAGAGCCCACCCCCCCTCCCCCTTTGGTTAGCACCAGAACTCCCGAACAGGTATTACGTTCGGACATGAGCAGCAAACTCTAATAAAGTCTATAAAACACTAATGTGAAAAAAATCATGAGTGCCCATTTTGAATATATATATATATATATATATATATATATATATATATATATATATATATATATATATATATATATATATATATATATATATATATATATATATATACCTTATTTATCAGCGTATAACATGCACCTTTGTTTTAAGAGTAAAGTTTAAGGGTCAGTGCCCATCTGCAGCCTCCCCATCTCTCATCAATGCAGCCTCAAAAATGCCCATCTGCAGCCTCAGTGCAGCCTCAACAACGCCCATCTGCAGCCTCAACAATGCCCATCTGCAGCCTCAACAATGCCCATCTGCAGCCTCCGTGCAGCCACAATGCCCATCTGCAGCCTCAACAATGCCCATCTGAAGCCTCAACAATGCCCATCTGCAGCCTCAACAATGCCCATCTGAAGCCTCAACAATGCCCATCTGAAGCCTCAACAATGCCCATCTGAAGCCTCAACAATGCCCATCTGAAGCCTCAACAATGCCCATCTGCAGCCTCAACAATGCCCATCTGCAGCCTCAACAATGCCCATCTGAAGCCTCAACAATGCCCATCTGCAGCCTCAACAATGCCCATCTGCAGCCTCCGTGCAGCCTCAACAATGCCCATCTGCAGCCTCAACAATGCCCATCTGCAGCCTCAGTGCAGCCTCAACAATGCCCATCTGCAGCCTCTCCATCTCCCACCAATGCAGCCTGAACAGTGCTTATTTGCAGCCTCCCCATCTCCCACCAATGCAGCCAGAACAGTGCTCATCTGCAGCCTCCCCATCTCCCACCAATGCAGCCTGAACAGTGCTTATCTGCAGCCTCAACAATGCCCATCTGCAGCCTCAACAATGCCCATCTGCAGCCTCAACAATGCCCATCTGCAGCCTCAACAATGCCCATCTGCAGCCTCCGTGCAGCCACAATGCCCATCTGCAGCCTCAACAATGCCCATCTGAAGCCTCAACAATGCCCATCTGAAGCCTCAACAATGCCCATCTGAAGCCTCAACAATGCCCATCTGAAGCCTCAACAATGCCCATCTGCAGCCTCAACAATGCCCATCTGCAGCCTCAACAATGCCCATCTGCAGCCTCCGTGCAGCCTCAACAATGCCCATCTGCAGCCTCAACAATGCCCATCTGCAGCCTCAGTGCAGCCTCAACAATGCCCATCTGCAGCCTCTCCATCTCCCACCAATGCAGCCTGAACAGTGCTCATCTGCAGCCTCCCCATCTCCCACCAATGCAGCCAGAACAGTGCTCATCTGCAGCCTCCCCATCTCCCACCAATGCAGCCTGAACAGTGCTTATCTGCAGCCTCAACAATGCCCATCTGCAGCCTCAACAATGCCCATCTGCAGCCTCAACAATGCCCATCTGCAGCCTCAACAATGCCCATCTGCAGCCTCAACAATGCCCATCTGCAGCCTCAACAATGCCCATCTGCAGCCTCAACAATGCCCATCTGCAGCCTCAACAATGCCCATCTGCAGCCTCAACAATGAATGGATCACAATTGGAATTCAGTCCTACCCAGTTAAATATGCCAACCATTGTAAACAGGGAGAGTCCCACCCCTCAGATCACGCCCTCTCAAAGCCCTGACCCTCAGATCCCACCCTCTCAAAGCCCTGACCCTCAGTTCACGCCCTCCAAGAGACCAGCTCTATGTAAAGCGATTCATATACATATGAAGGAAACGCCTACATAATAACCTCCCATAGCCCTTCCTCTATAGACTTGACATAAGCCATTATTCTTTGGTATGCTGCAAGACAGGAATGACACAGAAGAAGGTAGGACACCTTTTACCACCCACAAGAAGGCCCAACAGTAACCCTAGGACACGCCCAGAACTGCTACAAGTGACTCCCATAGCCCGCCCTGAAGCTACAGAGACTCAAAGGATCATGGGACACGTAGTATTATGACTGGAAAAGGAAGGAAACAGGAAGTCAGAGAACTTTGAAATTCAGCCAGGAGAAGGGAGTGACATCACAGTCACAGAAACCTGCTGTATACAGCTAAAGGAGGCAAGTTACACATAAACTGACTGCAGGGGTGCGTTTATATGTACAATTAATCTGTTTTGGGGAGGAAAATCTGGAGTTCTTCTTAAAGGATAATTGGACAGCAGTGCAGGTTATAGTGTAGCCAATCTATAATGTTTTCCTAATCTGTACCACCATTTCCCTAACCTGTAGTTAATTCTCTCAAGAGCGCCAACCCCAATTTCTCACCTAGATATCTGCCCCAGTAATGCCAGCATCCATCACCCCGACTCTCCTCTCCCATTCCCCAGTCTCTACACTCCCAGACTGATGAGACATTTTATCTGGTTGGCAGAGACAATCCTACCTGCGTCCGCTGCTGCTCCTACTATCCGGTGACGGGGTCTCTTCGATGGAGGAATCCGTAAAACGAGGCATTGGGATCGCAGCCTCAATGCGTTCTCTTTTTCCTGCAAATAAAAAAAACAGATGAAAAAAAAATCAAATCAAAAGAACCACCACTCCCATCTCCAGAGTGTGACCGCGTCTGTGGACACAAGCGCTGGTTGAATGGCGCTCGTTCCTACTCCGAAGGCAAAAAAAAAGAGATCAGCCGCACTCCAATGACATCAGCATGAATAAAACTAAATTTCAAAGAATACAGAAGGTCCCTCCAGACCCCCCTTCACCTCTAAACATCTCACCCAAACAGAGCTTACTGGTAGACCTCCAATCCCTGCTTTGGCGAAACATGTCAGAGTGCGGAGGGTCTGTATTCTTCGTCCAGTAAAGTTTTATTCATGCCGACGTCATTGAATGTCATCGAGAGGTCCACCCGCTGAACCCAGAAGAGCAAATCTCAGTGGGACAACACTGGATGGGCGAGTATGTGAAATGTGCAGAAGCCACCTTCAGGTAGGCTGGGCCGAAAAAATAATTAGGAGGGGGGATTGGCCCTTTAACCACTTAAAGCGGAGTTCCGGCCACAATTTCACTTTTTAAATATAAATACCCCCTGTAATACACAAGCTTAATGTATTCTAGTAAAGTTAGTCTGTAAACTAAGGTCCGTTTTGTTAGGTTGTTACAGCATTTAGACACTTTATAAAATAGAAATTGACTGGGGCCATCTTAAGTGTGGGCATCATGAAGCCAGACTGTATGACTTCCTGGATTTCAGCCTTGCAAATCTCGCACATGCTCAGTGCTGCACAAGCAGTGTCAGATCAGGTTTCAGCACCTGTGCTGTCCAAGTCACATGATTCTTTGAGACTGGGGAGTGCACAGACTCCTGGAAAGTTACACCCACTACATTCCTAGGAGTCTGTGCGGTGTAGGTTAGGAAGCTTAACCACCTAGGTGCAGGAAGTGGGAAGATTAACTATTCTGCCTAGCAACAACACTTTGAAGGCATCGAAAAAAAAAAAAAAATCGTAAAGGACTAATGACATTTTTTTAAAACTACTGATGTAATGTTATATTTATGGGTGGAACTCCACTTTAAGGACCAAGCCTCTTTCTGAGATTTGATGTTTACAAGCTAAACATTTTTTTTTTTGCTAGAAAATTACTTAGAACCCCCAAACATTATATATATTTTTTTCCTAACACCCTAGAGAATAAAATGGCGGTCAATACAATACTTTATGTCACTGCGTATTTGCGCAGCGGTCTTACAAGCACACTTTTTTTTGGGGGGGGGGGAGACTTTTCTTTAATTAAAAAAATAAGACACCAGTAAAGTTAGCCCAATTTTTTTTTTATATTGTGAAAGATAATGTTACGCCGAGGAAATTGATACCCAACAGGTCACGCTTCAAAAGTTGTGCCCGCTCGTGGAATGGCGACAAAATTTTACCCTTAAAAATCTCCATAGGTGACGTTTAAAAAAAATCTACAGGTTGCATGTTTTGAGTAACAGAGGAGGTCTAGGGCTAGAATTATTGCTCTCGCTCCAACGATCCCGATGATACCTCACATGTGTGGATTGAATACCGTTTTCATATGCGGGTGCTACTGACTTATGCGTTCACTTCTGCGTGAGCTCGGCATTTAAAAAAAAAAAATGTTGCTTTAAGAGCATTGGGCGGAAGTGACCTTTTGCGTCGCTTCCGCCCTGCAGTGGTATGGAGACAGGTGGGGCCCATCTTCCCCTCCTCAGCTCCAGGCCACTGACACAGAAGGTCCGATCGCCTCCGCCACTGCCGCCGGTAAGCAGCGGAGGACACCGGAGAGCGGCAGGGGGGGGGGGGGGGGTTTAGCCTCTCTCCTGCCGCCAATAAAAGTGACCTCGTGGCAAATCCGTCGCAGAGACCACTTTTATATTGAAGCAGACCTCCCGCACTTTATTAACCAGTCCCGGAAGAGGAATACCGTTGTTATGGCAACAGCTAGCTACCATAACCCCGGTATCCTCTTGAAGAGTCTTCAAGAGCGATCCACTTCAAGATAAAAGTGGTCTCTGCGCCGGATTTGCCGCAAGATCAATAGGATACTGGGTTATGGTAGCTAGCTGCTGCCATAACAATGGTATTCCTCTTCCGGAAGTGGTTAATAAACTGTACATACAGCTCTGGCAGCAGCTTTATGTCGGGGGAACAGCAGAAACCTCTCAGGACGACCAATCCTGGACAACTCATCCTGTAGAGGTCAAATAGTGCCCGCCGATACTGTATTATGGGGCTCATGCATGAAAAGTGCAGTGGGGGGGGGGGGTATGTTGAGACAGATTGCTGCCCATTCCCACCAGTCAGCTTCAACTAGAATTCCAACATTTGGAGCTCAAAACAAGGATTCTGACTGAAAGCTAAATAGAAATGTTACCCACAGCACACTTCATTCAGTCTCAGCCTTGTAGGGTGAGGGTTGCTACAAGAAAAGCTCACAGAGTGCAGTGAAAGATGATGCTGGATGTCCTCCAACCAGCAAATGAAGTGGGCCCTAGATCAGTTACTGCAGCTTTCAATGCACTTGGTGAGAAGCTCACAGTGTGCGGTGAAATCAGAATAAGCAATGTCAGTCCAGGAGAGGAGCCCGGGACGAATGGGCAAGACTGGCGGGAAGGCCGGAGGTCAGATTTACAAAGATCTCTTATATTGAATTCACACAGTGGGAATAAACCTCCCGGCCTCTCACCCGAGTCCTCATTCTGAGGTGTAATGGGGGAAATGGCTGGAGAGATGACGGCGCTTTGTTTTTGCTGCTCTATCAGGCTTAGAAGTTTATTTCGCGCCTCGGCGCTCTGCCGGTTTAGCTCGGTGATCCTCTGCTCCAGAGTCTTGGGAGTCTGTACCAGAGAGATGCCCTGCTGGGAAGAGAAAAAAAAAAGAGAATTTAACTTCCACGGTCTGGCCTGTTCTTAGACAAGACTTTCCTCATCATGACCAGAAGACAAGCACACAGTCTTTGTACAGAGAGCTTTCTAGGAAGTTCAGAAGCACATTGTCAATAAAACAAGTCAATGAAAATAATTCACATAAAGCATCACTAAATGGCAGACCGTGGTCTGGATCCAGACTGAGCCATTGTCCCATCTGGACCCGTAATCACGCCATTTAGGAGCTGGTACTTTAACCCTGGCCTAAGCAAAGGGGACAGCAATGAACGGAGCTGGAAGCAGAGAAGATGGCGATAGAAGGGGAGCCCGAGGCAGGGGACAGCCATGAGCGGCGATCGCGAGGCAGGGGACAGCCATGAGGGGCGAGCGCGAGGCAGGGGACAGCCATGAGCGGCGAGCGCGAGGCAGGGGACAGCCATGAGCGGCGAGCGCGAGGCAGGGGACAGCCATGAGGGGCGAGCGCGAGGCAGGGGACAGCCATGAGCGGCGAGCGCGAGGCAGGGGACAGCCATGAGCGGCGAGCGCGAGGCAGGGGACAGCCATGAGCGGCGAGCGCGAGGCAGGGGACAGCCATGAGCGGCGAGCGGGAGCTGCATGAGGCAACTTCCAGATGAAAGTTATGTAAAGGGGGAGCAAGTGTTGTAGTGGGGGGGTTATGTAAAGAGGGGTCAGTGCTGTAGAGGGGGGGTTATGAAAAGAGGGGTCAGTGCTGTAGAGGGGGGGGGGGTTATGTAAAGAGGGGTCAGTGCTGTAGAGGGGGGGTTATGAAAAGAGGGGTCAGTGCTGTAGAGGGGGGGTTATGAAAAGAGGGGTCAGTGCTGTAGAGGGCGGGTTATGAAAAGAGGGGTCGGTGCTGTAGAGGGGGGGTTATGAAAAGAGGGGTCAGTGCTGTAGAGGGGGGGGGGGGTTGTAAAGAGGGGTCAGTGCTGTAGAGGGAGGGGGGTCAGTGCTGTAGGGGGGGTGAGAATGGGGCAGTGGACATTAATGTTGAGGGGAAACAGATGTGAAGAAGTGGGGGACTGAGGACATGGATGGAGGGAGCGGTGATTGGAAGGATCTGAGACATTGCGCAAACATTTAATTCGAACCGCTGCTAGAATAACATTTTACTGATCGGACCTCCATGAATTTGAATTCAATACTCCTGATGTGAAGGAAAAACATTGCAACCATTCACAATTTTTTCTGTGCTTTCACGTATTCTAGGTTGGTGACAGGGTTCCTAGAAGCTTTCTTTTAGGACAGGTTAGGTAATACTCTGCTGTGACCACTAGGTGTCAGTGTCTTACCTTAGTCTCAGCACTGTTCTGGGTGGTGGCTCCGCTATCGGCAGGCTTTACCAGGCCGGGGCTTAAAGCCACATTACAGCCAAACTGTTTCAGTCGGGCTTTTAATACATTATTCTGAAAAGTCATTTCTGCCATACGGGCTGCGATGCTGTCATTACACAGGGAGGTGTCGTCTGTCACCGACTGCTGCTCTCTATGATATTCATCATCCTGGAGGTCCCTGGGGGATGGGTGGGAGGACTGAGAAGAGGTAACAGAGGCTGAACTCTGCCCTTTCCTCCCCGGATCCTGGGGCATTCCCGTTCTCCGCTCCGCGGTAGAAGAGTCAGTCTCTGCAATGTCTTTAGATAGGGGGCGCTCTATCACCGTCCCTGTAGAAGACCTCAGAGCTGCATTCTGTACTGTGAGAAAGGAAAGGAGGAGGAATTATTTCTTCATTTAGACATTTTTCATTATTATTTTTTAGGTACTTATATAGCGCCGTCAATTTACGCAGCGCTTTACATATACATTGTACAGTCACATCGGTCCCACCCTCGAGGAGCTTTCACTCTAAGGTCCCGAACTCACATTCATATACTGGGGACAATTTTTATACAGAAGCCAATTAACCGACCAGCATGTCTTTCATGCTTTAAAGCGGGGGTTCACCCTTAGAGGGCACTTTTTCCCCTTCGCTTCATGCTCGTTTTGTCTAGGGGAATCGGCTATTTGTTTTAAAATATGATCCGTACTTACCCGTTTACGAGATGCATCCTCTCCGTCGCTTCCGGGTATGGGCTGTGGGAATGGGCGTTCCTTCTTGATTGACAGGCTTCCGAGAGGCTTCCGACGGTCGCATCCATCGCGTCACGATTTTCCGAAAGAAGCCGAACGTCGGTGCGCAGGCGCAGTATAGAGCCGCACCGACGTTCGGCTTCTTTCGGCTACGAGTGACGCGATGGATGCGACCGTCGGAAGCCTCTCGGAAGAATGTCAATCAAGAAGGAACGCCCGCTCCCGAAGACCCATACCCGGAAGCGACGGAAGAAGATGCAGCTCGAAAACGGGTAAGTACTGCTCATATTTTAATACAAATAGCCGATTCCCCTAGACAAAACGAGCAGGAAGCTAAGGGGAGAAAAAATTTTTTTTAACAAATGGGTGAACTCCCGCTTTAAGGACGTGTGTTGGGGGCGTGGCCTGGAACGGCATGTGAGAGGACGTAGCTCTCACAGCTCCTGACCTCGATCCGGTACCGATCCTCCCTCAGCCAAACTACGGACCGGTAACGGTTATATGCTGACCCCAGCTGATCCCGGGACCTCGGGGGAACCTCCGCCAGCTCTCTGCACGAGGGGAATGGTCAGGAAAGTACTTTCTGAGCCGGGTCCCGAAATCCAAGATGGCGCCGCCGCGCTCTCTGTGAAGGGGACTCCTCGTGGCGCTGACAGAATGAAGGAGCACGGACCCAAGCAGCAGAAGTCTCAGGGTAAGGAAGCACCTAGAGACATGCTATACTTCACTCAGAAGTTGAACGGACTGGCGGGGGCTGATAGTGGTGGACGCCCTGGGCACACTGACTCTGACAGGCATGAAACACAGGCCTTGGCGGCCATCTTTGCCGAGCACAGTGGAGGAGAGGAGAATGATCTGCCTGACCCGGGGGCCCAGGGCTCAGGGGATAATGATACACCTGTGGCTACCCAACCCACACTGGCTGACATATTAAGGGCTGTTAATTTGGGCAATGCCTCCGTAAACACCGTCAGGGAAGAATTGTCATTGATGAGACAGGACTTTCAGAAAATGAGGGAGCGCACCACGGCTGTGGAGAGCAGGGTGAGCGAGGTAGAAGACCGCCTGACCCCCATAGAGCGAGAGGCCAAAGCCGCATATCAACTGGCGAGGGAGGCCACTGACAGGGCGGAAGATTTTGAAAATCGCCTTAGAAGGAATAACGTGCGCATTGTCGGTCTCCCTGAGAAGGTAGAGGGTAGAGATCCCACGGCCTATGTGGAGGGCTGGTTGTTGGACATATTTGGGAAGAATACCTTCTCTCCCCTATTTGCAGTGGAACGTGCTCACCGAGTGCCAGCTCGCCCTCCCCAGCCGGGGGGGCCACCCAGGCCGATGCTGGCGAAACTATTGCATTACAGAGATAGAGAAACAGTGCTACGCCAGGCAAGAGAAAGGGCTAATATTCAACATAATGGGACCAGGGTGTCCTTCTATCCTGACTTCTCGGCGGAGGTGCAGAGACGCAGAGCCAAGTTCTTTGATGTGAAACGCAGACTTCGGCAGCTGCAACTACCATACGCCATGTTATACCCGGCTAAGCTGCGGGTGATAGTGGAGGGGCAGGCGCAGTTTTTTGAGTCCCCTAATGACGCAGCTAACTGGCTAGATCGGAACGAGCAACCCCTGAGACGACGACTACGAGAGGGAGCAGAGGAGGGATAGTGATGCCCAGGCCCATAGCGGGACACCGAGACAACTATGGAAAGTGGGACACCACGTTTGGATGGAGACATTGTGTGGTATGTTTATCTAGTTAACCTCTGGCTGAGGGAAAATATATTGCTACAGATCAAGACGAGAGCTTCAGAAATCTTTAATGGCGAATCTACAACACGTGACTTGTTCTGGCCTCCGAAGTTTGAATGAGAGGCCTTGTGCCGGTCTTGCCCTGTTGGCAGGATCCAGAGCAGCAGAGTTGATTTGGGCAGCGGTTTGCGCCCTTTGCTTTTTTTTTCTTTTACTTCTTTTTTTTCAGCTTTTGGAAAGGTGGTTCTACAGAACGAATATTGCAACAATCAACATGAGCAACATGAAGCCCTGGTGGTTATTTTTGCTGTTTTTGTCACCGGGCACATGGTCTGATGGAGTCTTGGTCCTAATGGAGGTACATTTGCTCGTTACTAACTTTTCTTTTTATACATGGCAGAGGTACCTATAGTGTCGTGGAATGTGAGAGGACTTCAATCCCCGCTTAAGAGAACTATGATACGCATGTGCCTTAAAAAGTTTCTACCAGGGATTTTTTGTTTCCAGGAAACGCATCTCACAGTGGACACTATTTGCTGCTTACGGTATAACTGGGTGTCTAAAGCGTACCACTCCACTCACACCTCCTACTCCAGGGGGGTGAGTGTTTTGGTACATGGCTCCCTGGACTATCAGGAATTGGATAATAGCATTGACACGGAGGGGCGATATGTTTTTCTCTATTGCAGGTTGGGGGATTTGACGTGTATTCTTGCATGTGTGTATGTACCCCCCCCTTTCGCGGCGACGGTGCTGCGGGCGCTGATTGCCTACTTGGATGGCAAGCCTGAGGTACCGTTGCTGGTGATCGGGGACTTCAATTGCTGCTTGGACCCTGCGGTGGATAGACACCCGGCAGTAGGAGCCTCTGCCCTCTCCAGGGGTACCCCCCTGGCGCGGTTGTTGCAAGAGGTGGGCTGGGTGGATGTCTGGCGGCAGCGGAATCCAGGTGTGAAGCAATACTCATGCTTTTCTAAATCGCATGGCAGCCTGTCTAGGATTGACCTGGGGGTGGGAAACGCACACATGCTTCCGTATGTCTCTAAAATGGAGTATAGACCTCGCAGCGTATCTGACCATTCCCCATTGATCGTGCATTTGGTGGTTTCTCAACCCACTGAGCTCCCTAAGGCCCCCTGGAAATTCAATGCCTTTTGGCTAAAACTATTTGACTCTCCTGAGACTATAGAGGAAAGTGTGCGTGGGTTCTTTACTGCTCAGGATCCACAGGGCTCTTGTGTACAACAGTGGGAGGCTTTTAAACTGTTCCTGAAAAGGGTCTTGGTAACTGAAATCAACAAGGTCAAGAAGGCCTCATCTGCGTTTCTGTTGGAGCTGGAGGGGAGGGTGGAGGCTCTGGAGGGGCAGTTTGTCCTGGACCCCTCTGACTTGGCCAGGGAGGAGTGGCAGGCCGCTCAATCTGCTTATGAGCGGGTGCTTTCCTCTGGGGCCGAAAAAAAGAGATTTTTCTCTAAGCAAGCGTTTTTTGAAGAGGGGGAGAAAACGGGCCGCATGCTAGCGCGTATAGCAAATTCACAGCAGAGGTCTCCAGCTATAGGGGCCATAAAATCCAAAGTTGGGCCCATTGTTAGTACACCCGAACTTATCATGAAGGAATTGGCGGGGTTCTATGAAGAACTGTACCGCCCTGGTACTGCCTACGTGGCGGCTGATCTGGAACAGTACTTGGGTGGCTTGACGTTCCCTCGGTTGACGGTAGAGCAGAAAGCGGGGTTGGAGGCGCCCCTTACTGTGGAGGAACTTCAGGAGGCGGTGGGACTATTTCCTAACTGTAAGGCACCGGGGGAGGATGGGATTCCCATCGAGGTTTACAAACAACACGCGGAAGTTTTGCTGCCACGGCTGCTACGGGTGTTTAATGCGGCACTGGGGGAAGGAGTACTTCCGCCCTCCATGGCAAAAGCAAATATTGTTTTGCTTCTTAAACCGGGCAAAGATCCGGTTGAACCAGGGTCCTACAGGCCAATTTCATTGCTGCAATGTGACATAAAGATCTTGGCAAAGGTCTTGGCACTGAGATTGAACACTGTCATAACGTCCCTGGTGCACGGAGATCAGGCGGGGTTTATGCCGAATAAGTCCACTGCCATCAACTTGCGGAGGTTGTTTCTAAACATGCAGTCTGACGCGGATAATGTAGGACACAGGGCTTTGCTGTCTTTAGATGCGGCCAAGGCATTTGACAGCATTGACTGGAACTACTTGTGGGAGGTGTTGGCGCGATTCGGGTTTGGTGAGAAATACATAGCATGGGTCCGTCTACTGTACAGTCGTCCGGAGGCAGCTATCAGGGCCTTCGGGTGTCTGTCCCCTGGCTTCGCGTTGGGAAGAGGGACGAGGCAGGGATGCCCGCTGTCCCCTCTCCTCTTCGCGTTGGCCATTGAGCCCCTGGCCATGGAGATTAGGGCCAATCCGGGTATAGTAGGGTTTTGTTATGGCCCCCTGCAGGAGAAGGTGATGCTCTATGCAGATGACACCTTGCTTATGTTGGGAGACACTGATGCATCTCTGAGGGAGGCCATGGCAACCATTATACGATTCAGGGGGTACTCTGGCCTACAGATTAACTGGTCGAAGTCGGCCCTGCTATTGTTAGATGGGGAGGCCACACAAACAGTGACATCGTCCTGCCCTATACCGGTCACGACTTCCTTCAAATACCTCGGGATTTATGTAACGGCCAACCCCAGGGATTTTAGCCATTTGAACATATCCCCCCTGCTCCAGAGGTTCCGAGAAAGGGTCAAGTCATGGAACAATCTCCGTATCTCGGTGGCGGGTAAGATAAACCTAGTAAAGATGATATTAATGCCGCAGCTGCTTTATTGTCTCTACAACGCCCCGGTGGTGATCCCTTTAAAAATCTTTAGAATAGTGAATTCTATCTTCCGGTCCTTGATCTGGAAGAATAAGACGCCAAGAATTAAACTTGAACATCTTCAGAGACCCAAGGATAATGGCGGGCTGGCGTTGCCCAACCCGTGGTTGTACTACCTTGCGGCGCAATTGCAACACCTGGTGGGGTGCTTCGGGAGGGAGCCGACTGGTTCCTCTGGAGCACTGATGCTACACACGGTGGGGGATGGGCCCATCCCCATGGCACTTGAGGCCCTGGCTTTCGCCAAACCTAATAAGAAATATCCCACGTATAATCTTATACAAAAGGTATGGAACAAATGCAAATATGTACAGCAAGCTGATGGATACACTGACTACAGCCCCCTATGGCATAATGATACTTATACAGAACTGGCTAAATTACAGATTGGTGGTGGGTGGAAAAGTCATGGGGTTACACACATTAAACATGTATTTAGACACGGGAGGCTCAGGCCATTCGCAGATTTGCGGGTGGAATATGGGCTACCATCTTCGATGCTTTTTCAATATATGCAGCTTCAGCACGCAGTGAGGGCCCAGAGTAGGTCATCTGAGTGGCATCTGTCGCCGACTCCGGTGTTTAGTCTCCTGGGTGATGCTGTGTCCTCGAAGGGATTTATTTCTGAATGTTACGCCATCCTACTACAATACTTCTTGGGACAGCATCCAGTCATGGTAAGGGAAAAGTGGGAGAGGGACGTGGGGCAATTGGATGGAGAACAATGGGAGGAGATATTTCAGGGGGTGAGTTCCTGCTCACTGAATGTGGCTCAGCGACTCACTCAGCTATACATTATCTTTAGGGTGTATTACACGCCGCGCAGGTTACAATTGATGGGAATGCAGACGGATGATGTGTGTACTAGATGCAAGCGTGACCACGGGGACCTCATACACCTCCTGTGGAGATGTCCCAAACTGCACAAGTATTGGTCTGAGGTGACGAGTACTATTAATTCTGTTTTTGGGGTATCCATGCCTGTGGACCCCAGGGTTGGTTTACTGGGGGTGCTGGAGGAACATGTTGAAGAGGTGTACACGAGGGAGGCGGTGCAAAGGGCGTTGTTCCAGGCCAGAAAATTGATTATGACACACTGGAAATCTGAGACCCCTCCGACTTTAAGGGAGTGGATTGATAGGATGGGTGAAATGCTACGTATGGAGAAACTCATTTACCAACACAGGGGAAGCAATCGTAAATTTGAAAACCTCTGGGCTCCGTGGCTGGATACACCGGGGCTTTCACCGGTGGATCTGGTTATGGATAGATTGCTGGGAGCGCATGTGGGATAAATGTTATAATTCGGGGAAATGTATACTGGGGGGGTGAGAGAAATGCCATGTGACTGCAGTGCCCGGCTGGGACTGGTCGATGAGAAATGTATTCCTGGTTTTGCTGTGTAATATTGAATGCCATAAGCTGTATACCACCTTTTCATCTTCATCAATAAAAACTTTTTTTTGTTGGATTAAAAAAAAAAAAGGACGTGTGTTGGACACATAGGCCTGGATTCAGATAGGAGTTACGACGGCGTATCTCCAGATACGCCGTCGTATCTCTGAGTGCGGGCCGTCGTATCTATGCGCCCGATTCGTAGAATCAGTTACGCATAGATTTCCCCAAGATCCGACCTGCGTAAGTATCTTACACCGTCGTATCTTAGGCTGCATATTTACGCTGGACGCTAGGTGGCGCTTCCGTAGATTTACGCGAGGAATATGCAAATTAGGTAGATACGCCGATTCAGAAACGTACGTCCGCCCGGCGCATTTTTTTACGTCGTTTACGTTAGGCTTTTTCCGGTGTAAAGTTACCCCTCATACAGCAGGGGTAAATCATGTTAAGTATGGACGTCTGAAATGACCGAACAGCATCGTATTTTACGTCGTTTACGTAAGTCGTTCGCAAATAGGGCTGTACGTAAGTTACGTTCATGTCGAAAGCATTGACAGTTTGCGGCGTAAATTTTGAGCATGCACACTTGGAAACGTTCGCATGCGCCGTTCGTAAAAAACGTCAAATATGTGGGGTCACATGTCATTTAAATAACACGCCCACATCATCCACATTTGAATTAGGCGGGCTTACGCCGGACCACATACGCTACGCCGCCGTAACTTAGGGCGCAAGTTCTTTCTGAATACGGAACTTGCACCCTAATTAACGGCGGCGTAACGTATCTGAGATACGTTACGCCCGCCGATAGATACACAATTGTATCTGAATCCGGGCCACATCCTCTAAATGAAGCTGCTTATATTTTGCTTTCCCTGGTTATTTCTCCCCCCCCCCCAACATGCTGATGACAATTTAAATAAAACCTATACATTGTTTTCATTACATTCCTTATAGTGATGCCATGAATTATAAATCCCTGCGCTGCCGAAACTGAAAATGTAAGACGCACTTGTCCGAAAACCAAAATGGACAGTTTTTGTCCAAATTTTACATTTTGTTAAAAATTTGAATTTATTTTATGTTTTTGCATCAATGTCAATGGGATGTAATTTTGCATCAACGTTGATTTTGAATTGGAGTCAATGGGCCAGATTCAGGTAGCAATTGCGCCTGCGTAACCATAGTTACGCAGCGCAATTGCTGACTTGCGCCGGCGTAACGAGTGCTCCTGATTCAGAGAACTCGTTACGCCGACTGCAGCCTAAGATCTGCGCGGCATAAGGCTCTTATGCCACGCAGATTTTAGGCTGCATTCTTGCGTTGACCGCTAGGGGGCGCTCCCATTGTGATCAGCGTATAGTATGCAAATTGCATACTACCAACTGATTCACAAAGTTGCGCGGGCCCTGCGTACGCAAGGTACGGAGTTTCCGTACGGCGTCTTTAGCGTAAGGCTGCCCCTTCTAACAGTAGGGGCAGCCAATGCTAAAGTATACCCGCCCTTCCCGCATCGTGAAATTTGAATTTCACGCCGTTTGCGTAAGTGATATGTGAATGGCGCTGGACGCCATTCACATTGAAGCAAATTACGTCCTTGCGACGTCATTTGCCGCAATGCACGTCGGGAAAGTTTCCAGACGGAGCATGCGCTGTACGCTCGGCCTAATTTAAATGATTCCCGCCCCCGGCGGGATCATTTACATTGCGCGCGCTTACGCCGGGCAATTTTGCCGGCACGCCCTCGCAATTTACGGAGCTACTGCTCCGTGAATCGAGGGCAGCGCAAAATATTTGAGTGGGCGCAGGGCAAAATCGTTGCCCTGTGCCTCCGCAAATAAAGCGCAACTCGTACCTGAATCTGAGCCAATGGTTTTACCTTTCAGCCCCGGATCACACTGCTGCGACTTATGTGACTTGCTACACAAAGTCAAACACATTCATTTCAATTGGTGCCGTCCTAATGTGACTCAAGTCGCAGCAACCAAAAAAAAAAAAAAAAAGGGGGGGGGGGCCCCCCATACCGGATCCCTGCCCCCATATACGTGGATCTCTGCCCTGCCACATACGTGGATCCCTGAACTGCCCCCATATACGTGGATCACTGCCACCATACGCGAATCCCTGCCCTGCCACCATAAGTGGATCCCTTCCCGCATATGTGGATGCCTGCCATGCCCCTATACCTGGCACTGAAACCAATGATGGGGCACTATTCCTCCCACTGACACCAATGATGGGGCACTATTCCTTCCATTCATACCAATGATGGGGCACTATTCCTCCCACTGACACCAATGATGGGGCACTATTCCTTCCATTCATACCAATGATGGGGCACTATTCCTCCCACTGACACCAATGATGGGGCACTATTTCTTCCATTCATACCAATGATGGGGCACTATTCCTCCCACTGACACCAATGATGGGGCACTATTCCTTCCATTCATACCAATGATGGGGCACTATTCCTCCCACTGACACCAATGATGGGGCACTATTCTTCCCACTGACACCAACGATGGGGCACTATTCCTCCTCCTACTGACCACCGATGCCATTTTTCCTACCCCTACCACCGCCAAGCCTTACTCCCACTGACACTGGGACATTTTCCACTCTCGCTGGCCACAGTCCGGCCCTCCTAAAGTTTGAAGGACAGCCAACTGGCCCTTTGTTTATGAAGTTTGAAGTTTTTATGAAATTTGGAGCCCCCTGATGTAGACTGAACATCGCTGCCACCACCTTAGATCTGCCCATGTGTAAGAAGACGTATTTATTCGGATTGGTCATACACCGGGTACATACATGACAACTGCTCTTCGTACTCCTTCCGGGATCTCTGCCGGGGGGGAGACAACAAGATGGCCGGCTGAAAACCAAGCTGACTGCCCACATCCACGCCGTGTTCTACAGGTTTGCCTCTAGGGGGAGCCGGAGAGTTCTTTTCTTCCTTCACATCTTGCAGGTCTATGAAAAGTATTAGGAGAATGTAAAGGGTGCATCATAGATTAAAAAATAGAGAATAAAACAATATTAAAATAACTAAATAAAAAATTTAAATATTTTAATTAATAAAAATAAATAATAATAAAAAAAAAAAAATTATGAACAAGCCTCCAATTAACAATCCTGGCTTTATAAAGAAAGTATTGATTTTTCTTTCGAATACATGTTACTTTAGAGGCAGTTTGTTACAAGCACAGCAATAAATGTAAAATAAAATAATGGAAGCCCTGATCACATAGAAGTACAATGGAGAGGATGGGGGGAGGGGATACACGATGTACCTTTCCTCCACATCGGTCACACTTCACACCAACACATCCGTATCGAGTAAAAGGAGCTCCGCTGGCACTTTACTGGAAAGCTAAAGCGGCAGAACGTATTGCGCCCCATTACCAGTGTCAGCAAAATCCATACGCAACTGAGTGAGACAGACGACCCGACACGAGAAACCGCCAATATCCTCCCAGCAAATACAACGGAGATCTCTCACTATTCAAGATCTACCGAACCGCTTCCATACCGGGCACCTTCACCCCCCTTCCATAGCGGGCACCTTCACCCCCCCCTTCCATACCGGGCACCTTCACCCCCCCCTTCCATACCGGGCACCTTCACCCCCCCTTCAATACCGGGCACCTTCACCCCCCCCATTCCATACCGGGCACCTTCACCCCCCACTTCCATACCGGGCACCTTCACCCCCCCTTCCATATCGGGCACCTTCACCCCCCCTTCCATATCGGGCACCTTCACCCCCCCTTCCATATCGGGCACCTTCACCCCCCCTTCCATACCAGGCACCTTCACCCCCCCCTTCCATATCGGGCACCTTCACCCCCCCCTTCCATATCGGGCACCTTCACCCCCCACTTCCATATCGGGCACCTTCACCCCCCCTTCCATATCGGGCACCTTCACCCCCCCCTTCCATATCGGGCACCTTCACCCCCCCTTCCATATCGGGCACCTTCACCCCCCCCATTCCATACCGGGCACCTTCACCCCCCCTTCCATAACGGGCACCTTCACCCCCCCTTCCATAACGGGCACCTTCACCCCTTCCATGTCAGGCAACTTCGCCCCCAAAAAAAACAACCTTTAGAAAGTAGACAGCCCAAAGTAGTTAGTAAGAGGTATGGCAATTTTTGTCAGAATAATTTTGAAAATAAAGATATTGTTTTTTTCCCAAATTCCCCCCCCCCCCCACATTCTGTTACCAGTACAGTACAAAATCATCATATAATGGGTGTGGGAGTGATCAGGGACACTGACTGGTGACAGTGTGTAAAAAAAACAAAAAAAAAAAAAACTTTTTTTAAAATTATTATATATATTTTTTTAACACACTGCAACCATTACAGTATAGCGTTTATAGCTGTGTAAATTCCAGTGTGTGTGTATATATATATATACACACACACATACATACATACATACACACACACACACTGGAATTTACACAGCTATAAACGCTATACTGTAATGGTTGCAGTGTTAGAAAAAATATATATATATTACTCTTTTTAAATATAAATATATATATATATATTAGTTTGTAGACTCTATAAAAAAAACTTTCACGCAAACCAAGAACATGCACTTTGTTTGCCATAGACATGTAGCATAATACATTTTGACCTAAATACAGTATATAAGAAATGTGATTTTATTGGATATGTTTTATAGACCGAAATAGAAAATTGTTTTTCTTTTCAAAATTTTGTGTCTTTTTTTGTTTATATTGTATAATAACATTTTTTGGTGATCAAATACCTCCTAAAGAAAGCTCTATGTGTAAGAACTGAATGATATAAATGTTATTTGTGTACAGTGTTGCGTGACCGCTCAATTATTTAAAAGTAGCGCAGTGCTGAATAGAAAAAAAAAATGGCCTGGCCATGAAGGGGGGTAAATCCTTTCGGAGGGAAAGTGGTTAAAGGGGTTGTAAAGGTTTGTTTTTTATTTTCTAAATTGGTTCCTTTAAGCTTGTGCATTGTTGGGTCACTTACCTTTTCCTTCCATTTCCCTTCTTTCTTTGTCTGAATGTCTCACTTCCTGTAAGCTTGCCCCCATCATCCGAGCCGTTCTGGTTGGGGGTTAGTCAGCGTGCTCGCCCCCTCCCTTGGGACCACATCCCTGCGGGGAGATAATGTGAACTTTCACAGCGTCTCCCCGCAGGGATGTAGTCCTAAGGGAGGGGGCGAGCACGCTGACTAACCCCCAACCAGAACGGCTCGGATGATGGGGGCAAGCTTACAGGAAGTGAGACATTCAGACAAAGAAAGAAGGGAAATGGAAGGAAAAGGTAAGTGACCCAACAATGCACGAGCTTAAAGAACCCATTTATAAAATAAAAAACAAACCTTTACAACCCCTCTCCAATGAGGGATCGCCAACACCTACAAGTTATGAGAAGGATTCCCGATGTTGGGGAAGGAAGCTCCAGAGGGGAAACTTGTATGTGCCGATCTCTCACCTCCGGATTCTTATTACCGATGTGTTTGGCCAATCAGTATGGAGAATTCTTTGTTACATTTTCTGTATTGTATTCTGTTCCCCCCCCTTGTATGAGAATCACCATAGAGGGGGGAGGGGAGGGGTCTATAGAAATAACTCACCGAGCTCAGTCACCATACTCAGCGATTGGCCAGACAATGAACCCGCCGAGGTTCTCCTCCGCTCCGGTTTAGGGGGAGGAGCTCTGTGTGTTTGTAGAGGAGAGGGGGAGGGGTCAGACATCACCTGCTGGCTGAGCTGGGAGGGAAGAGAACAAAGTCAAAGCAATCCGGAACAATTTTCATGTAAATTCTGCAGCCGGCAAATAATTCATTCAGAAGATATAGAATAATATTTCTCTATAGAAACCTTTCCTCCTGAAATACTCTGCGCTGCCAGAGGACTCCGCCCCTTCCTCTATCTCAGGGGCCTCCATACTTCTCAGTACGAGGGCCACAGAGTATAATTCACAAATATTCATGGGACACACAACAAATCTGTGCTATAAAATGAATGAATACAATTCAAATGAACACGCTCCAAGAACTAGCTTTACCCCAGAACCCCCATCACAGAATCCCCCCCATACATCAGGGTCCCCAGCAGAGACTCACCCCCTTACATAAGGGTCCCCAGCAAAGTCCCCCCTTACATCAGGGTCCCCAGCAGTCCCCACTTACATCAGGGTCCCCAGCAGAGTCCCCCCATACATCAGGGTCCCCAGCAAAGTCCCCCCTTACATCAGGGTCCCCAGCAGAGTCCCCCCTTACATCAGGGTCCCCAGCAGAGTCCCCCCTTACATCAGGGTCCCCAGCAGAGTCCCCCCCGTACATCAGGGTCCCCAGCAGAGTCCCCCCCGTACATCAGGGTCCCCAGCAGAGTCCCCCCCGTACATCAAGGTGCCCAGCAGAGTCCCCCCCGTACATCAGGGTCCCCAGCAGAGTCCCCCCCGTACATCAAGGTGCCCAGCAGAGTCCCCCCCGTACATCAGGGTGCCCAGCAGAGTCCCCCCCGTACATCAGGGTGCCCAGCAGAGTCCCCCCCTTACATCAGGGTCCCCAGCAGAGACTCACCCCCCCTTACATCAGGGTGCCCAGCAGAGTCCCCCCCTTACATCAGGGTTCCCAGCAAAGTCCCCCCGTACATCAGGGTCCCCAGAGTCCCCCCCCTTACATCAGGGTCCCCAGCAGAGACCCACCCCCCTTACATCAAGGTCCCCAGCAGAGACTCACCCCCCCCCCATACATCAGGGTCCCCAGCAAAGTCCCCCCTTACATCAGGGTCCCCAGCAGAGACTCATCCCCCTTACATAAGGGTCCCCAGCAGAGCCCCCCCTCCTTACATCAGGGTCCCCAGCAGAGCCCACCCTCACATCAGGGTCCCCGGCGGGGAACCAGGAAAGATTAAAAAGCAGATTAAACTTTAAGCTTTAAAAGAACTCTGTAAATCTAGGCACTGATTAAATCACATGGGATATTCTCAACAAGTCCGGCTGGAATTTATAAAAGAATGAAATCTGAGATTACCGGAGACATAGAGAAGTTTTCCTTCATGGAGAGAATTTCAGCTGTAAGCGCATCGATCAGCAGCCTCTGCTCAGCGAACTCCTCCTGCAAACGCTGACGCTGCAGAATTTCCTGATGCAGCCGCCGGTCCCCCTGCAAGGATGAAATACGCCATAAAATGTCACATGACCTCCCATCAGAAATCTCACACAGCTCAAGCGTTCTATCCATTCACAGCGATTGATAATCGACGGGACAATCGATCAGCTCATCAAACTGTCCACTATGCTGTGCCTTACAAAGGGATCATTATTTGTATATAAAAAGCACATTTTACAAAAGTCATCAGTAGTACCGCATTTCCCCAAAAATAAGCCCTAGTAAAGTTCATGTAAAAAAATATATATAATTGTTTTACAAAACGGATTACAACAAAACTATGAAAATATTTTTTTTTCCCCCCTTCTAAATTTCGGTCTTTTGTTTCTTTAGCATCATAAAAATAAAAACCCCATTAGTCATTAAATACCACCAAAAGAAAGCTCTATTTGTGGGGGAAAAAAGATAAATATTTCATATTTGTACAGTGTTGTATGACTGCTCCATTGTTATTCAAAGTGCGACAGCGCTGAAAGCTAAAAATTGGCCTGGGCAGGAAGGGGGTAAACCCCCAGTAAGCAAGTGGTTAAGGTTTGATAAAAAAAACCTGGAAGCCGATTGGTTGCTATGCAGAGTTGCACCAGATTTGGCACGCTCCGGTATTAGTAAATCTCCCCCTGTGTGTGGTCAGGTCTTACCTCCTTTAGAGAACACACCAGCCGCCGTATGGAGCCGACAAGAGACATGGTGAAGCCCGTCAGCCCCAGAGCCTTTGGCAGGGTGTCCACCTCCCGGCCCGTCTGCCTCTCGTAGTCCTCCAAGTCCAGCTCTACTTCCTGCATCATCTGGCTCAGGACATCCAAACTGGACTGGCTGCAACTGGACATTTCACAAGCCGAGGCCGCAGAAACCGACTCCGCCCTGCGATGAGTGGGGGGGCGCGAGGAGCGTTTTTTCTTACCTTCAATAAAAACAGGAAAATTCACAAATCACAGTACAATGCAGAGGTTCTCTTTATAGAAAAACCATCGCTGCAAATTCAAAATCGGTTGAATCCTCCAGGGCAGTCTCTCAACTCCAGTCCTCAAGGCGCCCCCCAACAGGTCATGTTTTCAGGATTTCCCTCAGATGAAACAGCTGTGGTAATTACTAATTACTTTACTTGATCAAATCACCTGTGCAATGGGAAGCCTGAAAACATGACCTGTTGGGGCGCCTTAAGGACTGGAGTTGAGAAACACTTCTCCAGGGGACCAAGGGCCTTGAGGACAGGAGTTGCGAAACACTTCTCCAGGGGACCAAGGGCCTTGAGGACTGGAGTTGAGAAACACTGGTCTAGGGGACCAAGGGCTTTGAGGACTGGAGTTGAGAAACACTGGTCTAGGGGACCAAGGGCCTTGAGGACTGGAATTGAGATACACTGGTCTAGGGGACCAAGGGCCTTGAGGACTGGAATTGAGAAACACTGGTCTAGGGGACCAAGGGCCTTGAGGACTGGAATTGAGATACACTGGTCTAGGGGACCAAGGGCCTTGAGGACTGGAGTTGAGATACACTGGTCTAGGGGACCAAGGGCCTTGAGGACTGGAGTTGCGAAACACTTCTCCAGGGGACCAAGGGCTTGTACCATTTGATCCCTAATGATCCGCGGAGCTAGTTTGGTTGACAGTGTGCTACCCACCATCCCATCGCGGTTGGACTACACTGCTCAGCAGGAGATCTAAGTGACAGCGCTTGACGTGCTGAGACGAGTGCTGTCATTCAGAATTATATATATGGGCATTACCTAAAGTGGTACAGTGGAACCTCGGTTTGCGAGTAACGCGGTTAACGAACGTTTTGAATAACGAGCAACTTTTTTTTATTTTTTTTTATTCTGACTCGGTTTGCAAGTGTTGCCCCCCAAACGAGCAGAATTCAAGCTAATGTGTTTTCAGTACCACATTTGGCCAGAGGTGTGGGTGCGCCGGTGACACTTAGAACGGTTTGGAGCCGTTTCGGAAATACTCGGAATCACTCTGTCCGAGTGTTTCCGAGATCAGCCGAGCTGTCCCTGAGTATTTCTGAGGGTTTCCATGGCCCCGCACCCGGCCGTGACAGCTTTCGGCTTCATGGCCGGGCACGCACGGTGCATGCGCGAGTCGCGCTGCACTCTCGGAGTGGACAGGCGGTCTCCTGGGACCTGTCCCAGGAGATCGCCTAGAGGGAGGGGCTGCCTAAGGCGAGAGGAGGAGTCGCCTAGGCAGCCCCTGGGCGGAAGGAGGAAGTGGGACAGGAAGTCCAACTCCTAGCAAAGAAAAAAAAAAAAAGCTTTCACTTTCAGCTTTGAGATTTGATAGCTGTGCCCCCTTTGGGGGGAATTTCCCTCTATCTTGCCATGGGGAACAGGAAGTAAAGGTAAACCACCATAATATACATTTGTCTTGGTTCTCTCCGCTTGCACAATCTTTGGCTCACCTTTTGCCGCCACCCGGTGGTGATTTGGGGGGTTGGGGTTCAGTATTCTGCCAATTACACATTTTGGATCTTCAGGTTCTGCTTGCTCTTCCTCCGTCAGGCGGGTTTTGACCTTCCTTACAGCTGTGGTGGCATTTAACGCTGCAGAAAAATGTCAGAGCGTAAAAGATCTTCATTTATTTTTAGCTTCATAACCAACCGGCATACAACATTAACCCCTTCATGCCAAATGCACACACATACGCGGCCTCGTGGAAGTGGGCTTTTTTCTATGGGGTCACATAAATGCGTACCTCCTTTTGTGCCGAGAGTTCACCGCACAGCGCGCTCCCAGTACCACTACATACTAAAGAATGGGACCCGGGACTATCAGTTCTGGATCACCGGATCGCTGCGATAGCCTCCGATTGGCTATCACAGTGATGAGTCTCTGTGATGCCCGCCCCTTTGTTTTTCTTCCTTTTCTGAATGAAGAGAAGGATACATTTGGGTTGATTTATGAAAGGCAAATCCACTTTGCACTACAAGTGCACTTGGCAGTGCAGTTGCTGTAGATCTGAGGGAAAGATCTGCTGATTTTATCATCTAATCATGTACAAGCAAACAAATGCTGTATTTTCCTTGCATGTCCCCTTTCGTGAATAATCACCATTGTATCTTTCTCTTCTGGCAGGAGAAGAATTGTAAACAATCCAAATGTGTAAAAAAAAAAAAAAAAAAATAAATCGAACAAAAATGAAAAAGTATAAAAAAAAACAAACAAACAAACAAACAAACACACACACACACACACACACACACACAATCAAGGCTGCCAGGGTTATTGTTAGGGTCACAGTCAAAAAGGTTAGGGTCAGCATATTTTGTGTAGAATAAAATAAAAAAAACATTTTTAATAATTGGTGTCAGTGTGTTTTAGGCAGGGTAAAATGCAAAATACGCACCATTCTTTCTGGGCTGTACTACAGGTACAAACAACAACTAACATTCACATATATGTGGTATCACTGCAATCTTCAGGAGCAGGAGAATTAATTTTGGGTAGTTCTTTAGTAGTAAATTATAATAATGGCAAGAATATATATATTATTATTTTTATATATAATATATATCAAAAGCAAAATTGGGCCAAAATAGTAAAAAAAATTATATATAAATGTATGTATGTGTGTATATATATATATATATATATATAAAAAAATATATATATTTACTTTTTCGTTTTCCTTTGATGAT